>NW_027505998.1:0-117646 GCF_021521415.1 Bidens hawaiensis | reverse complement strand
TGTTTTGTTTCTGTTAGGGTAAAAGTTGTAAATAGTCAAAACTCTTTGGATATGTATAGGCCAAGAAGGCACTGCAGGGGTTAATATTAAAACTTTTTTGAAGCACTTTCTTTTGTCCATAAACATTTTGTTGTGTAATGGATTATATTAATTCAAAGTTTCAAACCTAATTGAATTGCGACTTAATAGCGTATTCGTGGTTCAACGTTTTTACGTCTAATTATTATTCGGTTTAATGGTTCCACCGCAACACCCTATTTTTTACATAAGCTTTTAAATATTAGCATCATTGCTAAAACGCATGAGTTTATATAGAATATTTGTTTTCTTTATATATAACTTTTTTTCACAGTTTGACGTGTAAAAATTTGTATTTATTTAGCCACAACATGCCCTCTCAGGTGCGGGGTTTAAATCATTCACGCTTGTTTTTGGTATGTAGTTTCGGAAGCGATCAATGGCTCAAGAGACTCATGATTAATCAAAGACGATAAAACGAACCAAAGGTTCAAAGAACAAAGTTCTCTTTAATTAAAATTCAATCAAAAACTAATCAAAACAAAACAACCATAACCCTATTTATACTAAACAATGAAAAGATAAACTAGGAAACTAGATAAACACAAAATAAAAAAGATATTAAAAATAATAATTCAAATAAGAAGATATCCTGCATCATAACTAGTGTTAACGATTCGTTTATAGAACCAACAAAATAAACATAGATTATTTAGATTCATTATTGGAATTTTGTCCTCTTTGAGTTTGCTTCCCACAAAAGCAAAACTCTTGAATTCATTTGCCATTATAGCAAAGTGGACTAGATTCACTTCCCACAAATATTGTGTAGCCACTAAAATCTGTCAAGTGCCAAGGTGGTAAGACTGATGTTATGAATTCGCTTGTACAAGGAGCAAAATGCTTAGTTGTGCAATGGTTTTGTAAAAATCCATGAGATAACAGAGTGAATTGAGGCCTTTGTTTAATGGAAGAAAACGTACACATCCTTATGAGAGACCAAGATGTGATGATTGCCAACACTAATGTCAAAAAGTGAAGTTATGAGTGATTAAGCCAAAACAATTTTAGTTTATGCTTTAGGTTTAGATATTCGGAGTTATACTAAAAAAACTAAGGGGTTGTTTGATCGTCTCTTACTGATTCAATTAAACGACTACCTATGAATTGGTTAGCATCAAAATGTGTTTGATTCACTAAAGACAACCTTTGAATCAGTTATGGAATTTCTTACTGGTCCGGTCATATTTATAAACATGTTGAATGCAGTCTCAGAATCGGTCAGTCCTTTTAATGGCTCAGGTGGTAGGTTTAAACAACCTTTAAGTCTAAAGTATTTCAAAACCCATCAAGATTACAGAATAATCCTAATTTCTTCTTCTTTTCACACTTCCACTTATCCTAATCTTTCTTATTACGAATATGATGCCCCTTTTTTTGCCACTAATTAGGGCAACATGTCACATCCATGAACAATATTATAGACTAAACACGACGATGATTAAGACAACAAGGAAATTTTGTTCACATGATGACACGGATACAATTTCCTTAGGATTTAGGAAGACGTAAAATCTATAATGTCAGTTCAAGGACACCAAGTATGAGGACGAAAGACAACATGTTACATGTTAGCATGTGAATTGTAGAAGATTATGCATCAAACCATGAAGAAAATGATATGGTGTGGTGTGGTGCGTACGTACATCAAATGAGGATGAATAAGGCATTAGGACACCATACTCGGAAGAAACTTATCTGTATGCAGGTGTACATATCCATTTTGGGTATGAAGCTGAATGAAAGGGGCACATTACACCAAATTATTCACTAGTGCATACCTAAGTTCCAAAGTTGATATATGTGAATTAGTGAATATATCTTCTTCGGTTAAATGGTTGAGAGATGATTTGTGCATGTATGCATATACCATCTTCATCTAATATTTTTGTTTTCAAAATTTTGAATTTTGTTTATGAATTGGATGAGATACGATACAAATAGAATTAAGATATTAAACGTATAAAAAACTACGAGTAATTATTAATATTTTAAAACTTTGTGGAAGAGTAATTAAATTACAAAAAATAAGGTAGAGTAATAATTATTACTATAGTTCAAGAAATGTAGAATAATAATGACTTTAGTTCAAAAATTGTAAAATAATAATTACTCTAGTTATAGCGTAATTACTTTGATTATTTATATAAACTTCTCACATTAAAAATTGTTTGTATTTGAACCCAAACACTTGTTTATTCGTAACAAGTACTCAAGCGTATATACATGATGTGTGTCTTCTCAACTATTATTATTACACATGATAGGTAGGGTGTGGAATTCTCAAGACAGAGAAAAATCACCCATTCGTTCCTTTTTTATGTATTTTTTAATCCATATAACTTTTTTCCTATTTTCTTTTTTCTAAAGTCGCTCTTTAATTTCTTTTATTTTTTTATGGACTTAAATCTTACACAAATTTTACAGGTTTGGGTTTAGTCTAAACAAGTTCGAGGATAATTGTGTTTGAACTCACTAACACATTTAGCTTAACATGTAGTGTTCGTGTCAATTTGTTGGGTTTACCTGTTTAACCAATTTTTTAAATGAGTGTAGTTTGGTTTTTAATTTTTTTAATATGATAACTAAACGTATTTGTGTACTTTTAGTTGTTAAAAACCCTTATGTTTTTACTTTTATTGTAATATTAAAAAACAATGAAATATTCTTTATTGATTTCAAATGTTTTAATCAAAAGAAGTATATATCATAGAATTTTTTGTGTATAAAAATAAGGGAAAATTCTCAAAATATCCCATTTATAGTTAGTTTTTCCAAGTTTATCCCTCATAATTCAAATTTCCAATTTTATCCCTTTGGTATCTCGTCGCCGACGACATGATAGCGAACACCGACGATGCGTTACCGAAACAAATAGGATAACGATACGTGGCACAAGTTGGTCGGAATAGGTCGCCGCGACATGTTATATAACATGACGTCGGGACCCTAAGTTAGTGATAACATGACGCCGAGACTCTACGTTAGTGATAACGCTGAAACGACATGTTAGGTTATATAACATGACGCCGGGACCCTACGTTAGTGATAACGCATCGCTGCTACCCTACGTTAGCAACATAACGCATCGTCAACCCTATGTTATACAACGCATCGGTAACGCATCGTCGGTGTTCGCTATCATGTCGTCAGCGACGAGATAACAAAGGGATAAAATTGGAAACTTGAATTATGAGGGATAAACTTGGAAACACTAACTATAAATGGGTTATTTTGGGAATTTTCCCTAAAAATAAACAATATTATTTATATGAAAAGGAGTAGGATATGATTTAAATGAAAGATTATTGATTGATTTCAAAAGTAGACTTTGATTAGAAGGAAAGTTCCCCTTTGGTTTGTCTGAAGGTACAACAGGAATGAGTCAATATGCGTCAAAAAAGTGCCTTTTCCCTATCCAACACAAAATTAACCACTCACCCTTTTAACTATCTACCTATTTTCATTTATATGAAACTTGTATTAAAACTAATCCGTTTAACCCAGTTACCGTCTTTAACTTATTCAAGCCCTTAAAAATAGGAACCTAAGAGGCTTAGACAAACGGAAAGTAGACGTAAAGACGTTGAAGTATGCACACCCATGTCTAAATAATAATTACAATAAAGTGTAAAGAAAAAAAAATAAGAAGTTACGTATGTAGATAGTAATTATAACAAAGCATAAATGTAAATGAGAAAAATAAAAAAAATAAAATGAAAATCTTATTAAGGTTAAGGGGCTAAAAATGTCATTACCAAAGTATACGGGTCAAAGTAATTGTAATAGTGTAAAGGTGAATAACTGAAATAAAAAATGGTAAACCTTATGGAGATCGGAGTGCCCTTGGGGTGGCTTCGGCTTATTAAGACCCTCAAATTCAACACGGGTATGCTAAAGCTTAATAACGTCCTATTACTTTGATTAAAAACCATCTTCTTTCTTTGGTGACTGATACACGCAAATGCTAACCAAAAATGCTACCCGAAAGGGTGCCAACGGTGTCACCTATCGGGTTTAGCTACCCGGACATGGGTATTTGAGGTCCACCCTTATATATATTATGATAAAAAAAGTCAACTAACATCAAATCCTAGTATCTAGTGATCAGGTATCCTAAATAAGCATGAAACATATAGTTATAGCAGGCTACTGGCTACCTATGACTTTATTGGGTTAACACCCTATATTGGGCTTAAAGCATTTTAAGTGTTACGAATGGGCTGGATATTAACGGTTTCGGTACTCTGTGGCCCATCGTCAGGCCCAACCAGTGGTCCGAAGATTACCTTTGTGGATTGAATTGTTAAAAAGGATTTAAAACATATCATATCCTATGTTAATGCTACTATGAAGTGTTTAATATGATGGCCGATGGGTCATGTTTGAAACATAGATGTTTACTCCTTAATTTGTTTATTCGAATTAACTTGAATGCGAAGATGTTTTTCGAAATTCAAAATCGGTTGAATCTGAAATCAGTTTCAAACTTGAATGATTTAAAAAGCGAACTGATTAACATCCTAGAACACATTTGCCACCATTAAGCTTTTTATATACATAAAACGAGTTCCCTTTATAAACGCATCACTCTAACAAGCATGCATTTCAAGGTCATAAAGTAACTAATCTTTGCTACAAAAACAGTAATTGTAAATTACCAAAATCCTTGTTAAATGATGTTAGCAAAAACAGCAGTTGTAGCTAATAAAGTAAGAACTGGCAACAAGTTCATTAGAACATCAACAATAATCTCTCTCTTCCCTATCTTCTCATGTTAATTAGTCTTTGTTATGAACGGACTGGACCCCCGAGGCCCAACCTTCCAGCCCAGTGGCCCAAGAAACTAAATTGTTATTTGGAAATGATGATATAAAAAGGCGTTGGGGGAGAAAATTAATAACGAATATGATGAATAAATGTATGTGGCTTCTTCTCTCATCTCCTGCTCTGTAACTCTGATTTCCCATTCTCTTCTCCGGTCATTATCAATCTTGTGTTAGTTTGAGTTTCTTATTGTAATCATTATGAGTTCAATGAAACTTATCATCTTCTACACGTAATTGTGATGTTATTTAGTTGTGAAATATTGAATCACAACAATCTTCGTCTCCTCCCTGTCCTCCGTGCGAGCTCAATAAAACCCCAAAAGTGCCGTGTGATGTGCTCTTATAGTTACAAAAAGATGTATAACTTTAGCAACGCCATTTAAAATTTGTTGAATTCATCACACAATGAATAATGTATTATTGATCACTATATATGAGAAATATAGGATAAATACAAGCACATCTAATCTTATACTTACGGAAAAGATAATCATAGCAAAGAAAATAAATTTTAATGACAGTTTTATCCTTTTCCAAATTTATTTCAAACATGTATCCATTACAAGATCTCATAAACCTCAAAAAGTCGTTCCTAATAATTTGTGTAGAAATGTGATACATAATTAAAAATTGGGACATTGGTTTTTAATAATTCCAACTTTTACCCGTTTGATGAAATTACTTCCAATTTTCGATTTGTTAACCATCACTTTCAACTTTCACCTTATTTGTTTCTGGCACTCCCGAACTTAACGGACCTAACTCTGTTAATTTTCTGGCAGACGTGGCATTTTTAACACATCTCCTTTGCTGACATCACACTGTTTATTAAATTGAGTTGTCATGCTTATGTGTTATATGTGGGTCCCACATAGCCACCTCCATCACCATCCACCAACCTCTACCAGGTGGTTCGCACCATTGTCGTCTCAATGTTTGACGAGTAGGGAGCTAGATTTGACGGCTGAGGCGACCACCGACATCCCTCTCTTTCCCAAACAAACCACCAAACCTAACAGCTGACCAAAACCCCACCGGAAATTTTGATCGAATAAGGTATCACACTTAGATTCAAGCAAGCATTTTCCGGCGTCACCGTCTCAAAAACACCACACCACCGCCATCTCCTCTCTTGGCGTTGAAGATGAACCAGAAGAGACGATGAATGGAGAATGAAGACGACCTCCAGAAGAGGAGTGGGTTTCAGGTCTTTAGGTGAGGAGTGTTGATGGCGGTGGTCTTCAACAATGGGTTTCACATAAGTACATAAAAAAACCACTAACACATGCGAATTTTATGGCTCTAAATTAAGTGGTATATGAAATTAGAACTTGAACTTAAGTGTTACATGTGGTGGTTGGTGGAGGTGGTGGTGACCGGCCATAGGTGGTGGAGGTGGGTAGTGGTATACTATATGGATTGAGTATTTTTTTTAAAAAGTATTTCCACATAAGCATGCCACGTGTGTTAAAAATGCCACGTCAACAAGAAAACTAACCCCTGCTCATTCCATATCATTATAGCAAACGAAATGTGAGAGGTTTAAAAATTGATTGATAAAACATAACTAATGATGTTTTTTAGTTAAATTATATATGCGAAACTAAAGAAAGCGACGTAAATGTTCAAACATGCTTACCGCTTTGTCATCTTGAAGAGGCCTCCGTTTTACAAATTTGTTGTTGACTTGTTTCAATGCAAGAATACGTCAAAACGGATGAACAAAGTTGAAACTACTTTCCTATCAAATGCTGCATATACTTTGACTCTACGAAGCTAAATGATGAAAACTATGTCATCTCAAAACATCATTACTTAACCGAAAACAGTGTGCTTATTGCACTTCATCAACTAACATTCTTGCATCGGTTCATGAAAGTGTTAACGTTACAAATTAGGAGAAATATTATGTTTCAGATAATATAAATGCCATTTTAGTGGTTAGTGGAAAGTAGTCCAAAAAATTTATTTTATGTATATGTTAAAAAATCACAACATATGTCTTAATCCCAATGCTTATTGTTTACAACATGGCAATTAATACATTAGTTTAAATTGTAACTATGTCAAGAAATAAATTTGTATAAATGTAGTATGTGAAACGTGTCCTAATATATTAGATCACGCCACTAGAATAATAATTGTAATCGTCAATTTCTAGATGTATCATATAGAAAAACCATATGTATCAAGACTTTAACAAGGATACGTATTTTAAATTATAAAAATGATTACAAAGTTTACTATATTTAAAAAACAACTATACAAGTTCAAGTCTTTGGAGTTTGGGTTTCCTAGAACTTATCTATTTTAATTCAGCCAAAGGTTGACAACATAAATCTAGTCAAAGCACTCATCCTCCATGACATCCACCTAATATTAGGATATAACCCACGAGTTTATTTAATTTATATACTTTTGTTAAGCTGTATATACTATTGTTGACTTGTATTTTGTACAAACATATTCAATTATAACGAAACAAACGTGGCTAGGAATGACAATAAAATTCAAACTCAGTGAGAATACAGACATATTCAATTATAACGAAACAAACGTGGCTAGGAATGACAATAAAATTCAAACTCACTGAAAATACCCAAACCTATAGGATGGATATAGGTCCAGTAATCAGATATTGGATGATATGTAGTTACTTTTGAATTTTTTCGAAGGCATGGTACATGTATTGGATTTGATAATATACTTGTTTATATGATCTAGTTATACACCCGACATGATACACAGACTCCCCTTGGAATGGCATGTTAACCGCTGGCACCCTAAACCTTAAATACATATTATTTTATTTTAAACTAAATTTAAAACCCTGTTAAATAAGATTTAAAGTAATTACTGTAATTTAGTTATTCTATTCAACTATGTAGCAAAAGTTCATTCCATCAATTTATGAAAAACTAAACATAGGAAAATCCCAGATTCTTACGTAAAAGAACTTTTCAAAAAAAAAAAAAAAAAAAAACTTTTCAAAACCTTTATACTTGACGGATAAGCAACAAACTATATCCCAAACTTTCGTGTACGAGCGGATAACTAGTCCAATCCAATTAGGCCACGTATGTTGAGTTACATAATTTAAGACGAAAGCATGACTAAATATCCAACACAGAGTCCACGTCATCCTTGTACCCAACTTCCTTGAAGGATATTGTTGAAACATTCGTCACAGATAGAGCAACAGTACAGAGGAGTGTACATCCTTGAAGGATATTGTTGAAACATTCGTCAAGGATGGAAGACTTGCACACCTTGTGGCATCAATCAAGAATGGAGGAAGGAATGATAACCGGTATAAAGGCAATGGACGAAAGCCCGTTGACATCAGCATCCACATGGTTCATGGCAACATCAGAGGAAGAAAAAGACGAACGACAGAACCATGCGAATGGAAGGAAGCTGAGGTGCGCTTCCCGCGAGTGCCAGGAGGACCCAGCAAGGAAGGCCCTATCGTCATCAAAAGCCAGCTGGGGCATTACATAACTTCCCGCACTCTTGCTGACAACGGCGCCTCGTCAACGGTTATGTACAGGCAGTTCTTGGACAAGCTAGACGACGAAGACAAAGAACGCCTGGAAACGGTTTACGCCTCAATGGAAGGGTTCGACAGCAGCACAAACACCCCCCTGGGTATCCTATCTTTCCCCGTCATTCTCACGGACGGGAAATACTCCCACACAGAAGACGTGGACTTCGTCGTAATGAGGAAGCCACATCACACATACGACATTCTCTTCGGGAGAGACGGGATGGCAAGATTCAACGCCGTGGTATCTTCAGTCCACGGCATGATGGGATGGCCAACTGCAGAGGGTGTAGCGATGATCACCGGTATCCCCCAGGTATGCATCGCATCCGTCTCATCTAAACCCAAACCAAAGATGGCTAAACCAACCATTACCGAACCAGAAAAATGGGCCCTCAATGGCAGATACCCTGACCAGGCTGTTACAATTGGCCCAACAATCGCTGATCCTACGCGCACCTTACTCAAACGCTTACTACAGAGAAACGCTGACACCTTCGCCTGGACACCAGCTGACATGACTGGTGTACCTCGAAGTAAAGCAGAGCATAAGCTCAAGTGTGACCCGGCTTTTACGCCAGTCATACAAAAGCGCAGAGTAATGGGGGCGGAACAGGCTAACGCGTGTAGAACCCAAGTCAAGGAACTCCTTGACGCGGGCATCGTACGCGTTAGTAGATATCAAACATGGGTTGCAAATCCCGTTATGGTACCGAAGGCTAACAAACAATGGCGCATGTGTATAGATTTCAAATATTTAAACAAAGCATGCCCCAAAGATTGTTACCCGTTACCCGAAATTGACCTCAAAGTGGATTCATTAGCACCGTTTCGCCTTAAATGCTTCCTTGACGCATATAAGGGGTACCATCAAATTCACATGGCTGTAGATGACCAGGACAAAACCGCATTTCGGACGCCCGATGTCACATTTTGTTATCAAATGATGCCATTCGGACTTAAGAATGCAGGGTCCACATACCAACGCCTGATGGATAAAGAGTTTCATGCCCAAATTGGGAGAAACTTGGAAGTCTACATGGATGATTTGGTCATCAAAAGCCCTGAGCCAGAAGCGATGTTGAAAGACATCGAAGAAACTTTCAACACGCTCAGAAAGATAAACATGAAGCTCAACCCGAGCAAGTGTTCCTTTGGGATGGAAGAAGGGAAGTTCTTGGGAGTTATTGTTACTAAAGATGGCTTCAGAGCGAACCCTGAAAAGGTCGAAGCCATTATCAAAATGGAATCACCTACTACCATCAAGCAAGCCCAGACACTGAATGGACGCCTAGTCGCACTTAACCGCTTTTTGTCAAACCATGCGGATAGGTCGTTCCCATTCGTGTCAACATTGAGAAACTGTTTAAAGAAAACGCACTTCCGCTGGACACCAGAAGCGGAAGCAGCTTTTCAGGAAATTCGGTCACGCTTGATCGAACTCCCAACGCTCACAGCACCAGAAGCGGGGGAGGAATTAATCATATATCTTTCTGCCACAGATAGAGCAACCGGGGCAGTCCTGCTAGTAGAGCGAAAAGGTATCCAGATGCCTATTTACTATGTTAGCCGTGTCCTAACAGACGTAGAAACCCGGTACTCCACCCTGGAAAAACTAGTCTTAGCACTTGTACAGGCTTCACGCAGGCTAAGACGATATTTCCAAGGTCACCCAATCACCATTCTCACCAACTTCAAACTTGCAAACGTTCTAGGCAAACCCGAGTTATCGGGACGTCTAGCCAAATGGGCAATTGAGTTGGGGGAATATGCGATAAAGTACAAGCCAAGACCAGCCATAAAAGGCCAGGTCCTGGCCGACTTTATTGCAGAAGTCCCCGCTTCGCCGGAGAAAGAGTGCCAGGAGGAGGCTCAACCCTCCCCAGCACAGGACATCAATGATGTCTGGCAACTCTACACTGATGGAGCAGCCAGCAACGAGAGTTCAGGCGCAGGGTTGAAACTAACCAACCCAGCAGGCCAAGAATACACTTACGCTATTCGACTGGATTTTCCAAGTACGAATAACGAAGCCGAGTATGAAGCATTCTTGGCCGGGCTGAGAATTGCGCGTAAAATGGGAGTGAAAAACTTGGAAGCCCACGTGGATTCCATGTTAGTAGCCAACCAAATAAACGGAACGTACACGGCCGTGAACGACACAATGGCCCTGTACCTCGCACAAGCAAAAACCATTATGCGCGATTTTAATGATTGTAAAGTCATACACGTCAAGCGTAGCGAAAACAAATCTGTGGATGCGTTAAGCAAACTTGCATCATTAGCCTTCACCCATTTGGGAAAGGACATCCGCATTGAACTCCTTGAAGCACCATCAGTCCCGCACAAGGAAATTTGTGTCATCCAAACCGGCACAGAAACGTTGATGACACCGATAATAAATTACCTTGCAGCGGGTATACTACCAGAGTAAAAAACACAGGCAAGAAAAATACGTTGTAAAGCATTAAACTATCAACTCATCGATGACATCCTTTACAGACGTAACTTTCTTGGCCCACTCTTAAGATGCGTGGACAACCAAGATGCTGACTACCTCCTAAGGGAAGTACACGAAGGCATCTGTGGAGTACACGCAGGTCCACGCGCTGTTGTAGCTAAGCTAAACAACGCGGGATACTTTTGGCCGGGGATGCATACGGATGCGCTGGCATACATCAGAAAGTGTAGGTCTTGCCAGCTCTACGCACCCAACACGCATCGCCCGAAGAATGAACTTGTTCCAGTCACCTCTTCATGGCCATTTCAGAAGTGGGCCATCGATGTGACAGGCCCATTTCCCACAGCAGCAGGAAACGTTCAGTTCCTAGTGGTAGCCATCGACTACTTCACCAAGTGGATAGAAGCAAAACCCTTAGCCCAAACAACCGCAAAACATATTAAAAAATTTATTTGGGAATTTATTATTTGTCGTTTTGGACTTCCACAGACTTTGGTGAGTGATAACGGCACCAACTTTGCTGACAAGAAGCTACAAAAGTGGCTGGAAGAACTTCAAATCACCCACACCTTTACCTCAGTGGCACACCCGCAAGGTAACGGTGAGGTGGAAAGAGCAAATAAAAGCATCGTTGAAGGCATAAAGAAAAGACTCCTGGAACACAGATCCGGCTGGGTAGACGAAGTTCCACACGTCCTTTGGGCAAACAGAACGCTGAAAAAGGCCAGTACGGGAGAAACCCCGTTCAGCCTCACTTATGGCACTGAAGCCATGGTCCCAGTCGAAATTGGTTTGCCCTCACCAAGGGTCTTGATTCAGCCAGAAGACAATGATGCGGAAAGACGGTTAGACCTTATGCTAACCGAGGAACGCAGAGACTTAGCCGCAGCGCGTGAAGAAAACTACAAGCGACAAATGCAAAAGTACTACAACACGCGGGTAAAACTCTGCAACTTCAATGTAGGAGACTACATATTGCGTAACAACGAGGCTTCAAACCAAGAGCGCCCAGGAAAACTGGCACTGGTCTGGGAAGGACCGTACATTATCAAAGAAGTTTTGGGAAAAGGCGCATACCGGCTCGAAAGGCTCGATGGCACTCCTATCCCAAGAACATGGAACGGAGCTCAATTATGCAAATGTTACATGTAGATCAATTCCAAACTTGTAAAGAAAAGGCCTAGAGCCACTTCTAATGGAAATGATTCTCCTTTATCACATTGTGTTGATAGCCTTACCTTTATACTTATGAACTTCCCACACTGATATGCCGGTATTCACCGCATAAATATGGGAAGAAGTAAGTCGTTGCGTGTGGAAGGCGGCAAAACCTGCATAAACACATAAAACGGTAAAAATTTCTAAGATAAGGAAAACCTTCACGCAGGTCAGCTATAGGTGAAGTTTGGTCATCCCAATAAATGAAAGTGGCGATTCTACCCGCACAATCATGATAGAGGAAACTGAACATTAACCTATTGGCAACCGCGCGTCGAAAGGTTAACTTATTCAAAACACTTAGAAAATTTCAAAGGAAAAGATGAGGAAAACTTCCACGCAGGTCAGATATAGGTAAAGTTTAGCCATCCTACTAAGTGAAAGTGACGGTCTTATCCGCACAATCACGAAAGAGGAAGCAAAACTTTAACTTATTATCTGCCACGTTGAAAAGTTAACTTATCTAAGTACTCAAGAAATTGCTAAGTTAAAACAAAATATGCGCGAAATAAACAAGGCAAGGCATTAACAAATAATCTTTATTCCATCAACATTCAAACATTACAAGAATTGCTGGGTACATACCCGCATACAAGATTAGAAGTCTATACAAACATAAAAATCTACTCTAATGGTGGAAAGGGATCTAAAGTATCATGCTTCAGGACCACTCCCACTTGGACCCGCACCATCAGTAGAGTGTGGCGGTTCAAGGAAAGCTTTGAGGATAGTTAGCCCATCATCAGCAGCAGCAATCTCGTTTACCTTCTCCACCACCGGATGCGGGAAGGCGGCATACTGATTCACTGCTTGGTCATACGCAGCTTCAGTATCCGCATTGTAAAGAGGGAAGTTGGAAGGCGGAATGCCTTGTTCAACAAACCCTAGACCAAGCAAGAAGCCAACCTTTTCCCCATCCTCATGAGAAGCGTTGAGGGCTGCGCTCATCGCATCGTCATATGATGTGTTCGTGAACACCCGATGCACAACCTAAAAAACAGAAGTATATCAAAAACTCTTCTAAGGAAAAGCGTAAAGAAATTGTGAAACTACGCATACCTGAGACAACGCTTCTCGGAGAAGCCATTCCTTGGTAACCAGAGCCTCCTGGAGGGCAGCTTGAGCTTCATTACGGGCGCGTTCGGCTTCGTTCTTTGTAAGGTTGGCAAGCAACACATCTTTGGCTGCAGCCTCTTCGACGCCCTTTAGCTTACGCTCAGTGTGGTCAAGCACCCCCCTCTGGTCCAAGATCTCTTGGAGCTTCTTGGCATCTTCCATGGCCAAGGCATCATGAGCCTGCTGGAGCCTCTCTAATTTGGCTTTAAGTTCCTCATTCTCGATGCGTAGAGGCTCAGCAGCAGCTTCAGCCTTGGTGGCCCTCTCGGTTGCATTCAGTGCAGTTTCCTTAGCCAACCGAAGCTGTTCATTAACAGCTTGGGCGGCCTTGGAACGGGCCTCGAGACGAGCCTGAACTTCAACCTCAAGGGCCTTGAAGGCCTTTTCCTTCTCCGCAGCAACGGCGGAGAGCCTCCTGTTCTCCTCCCGGACAGCCCGCGCCTGAGCTACTTCTTGGATACGAGCTGCCTTTAACTTGTCGTTTTCACGACAAAGCAGCTCGACGCGCGGCTGCATCCGGGCGACGAGAATGCGGAGCTCATTTGTCAACCTACCCTCCTGGTAGCTTGACATTGCTTCCCCCAGCGCCCCACTTGGGGCGGCGTGGCGCGCCCACTCGACGCATTCCACAGGCGTCCGAAGGGTTGTTCCTCGGCGGATGTTCCATCGTGGAACATACACTTCATTGGAATCCGACACTGCAAAAGCAAAAAGCAGTTAGGAAAAGATGATAAAAAAATATAAAATAAAATAATAAAAGGCCAAAATAACCCTACGCACCTGTAGGGTCGACGACAGGCCTGTAGCCGCCAAACCCATCACCCGAACCTAACGGATATCCATCCAAGAGGTCAGGCAGATGGGAAGGAGGCAGAGATTGGCTTGACGCCCCAACCCCGGACATACCTGAAGGACCGGCCGTAGTCGCCGGCGCCGGAGGAGGCATAGCGGAGGCAGCCGTAGTAGAAACCAACGGAGGTGAACTCACCGGAGGTGAACTCACAACCACGGCCGCGGCTGTGGAAGAATCCACAGAAACACTCACCGCCGGCTCGGTGAAGGAATCAGTGAATATGGCACTGACAGCCGGCGGAGACGTCGTCACAGTTGGAACAGTTGGCTCAACCGGGTGAGCAACTGAACCAACAACTGAAGCAGGCGCAGTCGCCTGGGTCATCGCCTCAGGTAGGTTGACCAAACCTACCGTCATGGGTCCGGAGATGCTCCTCCCCGCTCCACCCTGGAATGCGGTAGCATCCACGCCTGCACAAAGAAGATATATAAGTATAATGGCGGAAAGTTATGCAGTTAAGATAAAAGAAGTATACTTACGGGTCCTTTTGAGCTTGAAGGTGCGAACGGGCGGGGACGAACCCGATGGAGCCGGCCTCTTCGTACCAGTCACCGTCGTTGTCCTGGGCTGCTCGGAGGTGACAGCCGTTTCAACCTCCAGAGCAGTGGTCTCAACACCACCCGGGTTCCCCGCCGCCTCTTCACTTTCGGTCTCCGACTCAGACCGGTTCACCTGGTCGGCAGTGGAGGCTACCTTCGCCTTGCCCTTCCCGCCAGCAGCCTTCTTCTTCCGCGCAAGAAAAGGACCATCTGCGGATTCCTCAACAGAAGATGACAAGATTAGAGGAATTCCAGCAGAGGTTTCAGCATTCAGAGGGCGAGGGTTAAATAGTCTTTTACCTGGCCACGTGGCGCTCAGTATTTCGTGGCCTGGCGGGTAGGCCTCCACAAACCGATCCGCAGTCTGCGCAAGGATGGGCAACTCGTTCTCGTCAAGAGCACGAGTACCCAACCGAGCGGGACCGTCAGCTTCCCGCGGATGCAGGAGGGACTGCAAGTCATTTCCCTCTGAAATAAAAAGAAAAACAGTTAGAAAAAACCTTAAATCAACAAAGAAGACGGAGCATACCGTAAGGGATAAAGTTCAAACCGTATTCAAGTACGATGGGAATCTGTGGCACATCTGCCCCAGCATCCTTCCACACCCTGCTCATACCGAGCATCACCATCCCGGACTCCGGAAAGCGGTAAACCGGAGTCTGGATCCGGGAAATCTTGGAGAACCATTCCGCCTCCTGGTAGTTGGAGGTGTGAAGGCTGGGGAGAGCTCTCCCGTTCTTAAATGTCATCGCTATAGGGACGACACGGGCAGAGATGTAAAAGAACTCCCGCTTCCAAGACCGAAGACTGTGCTCGGTAGCGCAGATCTTCAAACCCTTGATCCGGGTGACCAGGGTGTACCAGCCTTGGATGCACCTCCAGGAGTAGAAGGTCATCAGGCGGTCGACGTGGGGATCCACGCCAAGAATGATGCACACCCACTCAAAATGGCGGATCTTGGCGATCGCCATTGGGTTTACCTCCGTCAGGTGCACACCGTGTCTATCCAGAACACGGTATACAAACTTCGTCAATGGGAACCTAAGATTCCCATAGACGAAGAAGGCGGCATATACCCCTATTTTGCCCTTGGGGGCATCGTACACCGTCTGGTGTGGCTCCGGAAACTCAGGCTCGAACGACTCGAGCATGAACTTCCGGACGATGTACCGGTAAAGCTCGATGGGAAGAGCACACTGGCATTCGCCAGCAGTGCTCTTATCGTCCTTATCGGACGTAGACGTCGGGTTCTCGACATACAAGTCAGACTCCTCGACGGTAGCTTCTGGATCATGAGTAGACGACATGTTTTAGAGGTAAAGAACGATTTCATGAGAATGCTCGACAGAAAGTTAGAGTATTCGCCGGAAATCGCTTAGAAGAAGAAGAAAGAAGTGAAAGTGTGGATTACCAGGAACCCTCTCCCCCTTTATATACTCATCGCAATGAATGCGATGAATTTAATGCGGAGGAGAGAGAAAAGAGCTGGTGCAATGAAACTATGACACGTGGAAAAAGCAAGCTGGCAACAGCTGTTGACGGGACGCGCGCCGTAAAATCCGCACCCACTCGCCCGAAAAATCGCGCCCACGTGCCTGAAAAAGCGTCTGGAATTACCATATACTGTCACGTAGCCATAACTTCCTGCACGTCCTGACACTGTCAGAAGAAACCGTCGGACGACGTTTCAACAGTTTGGACTGTTATCCTTTCACCAACTCTTCGAATTTCAAAAAGATTCAAAAAGATTCAAAAGTAAGCGGGACTATACCCCTTACCTTGGCAACCAAGTAACTATAAGACAGGTGCGAGTTCAATGTCAAGGCAAAACCCTTCACATACTTAGTACCCGCAGGGAATGGACGCCAAGAATACCTTGGAAGTAAGATAACAATAAGACGAGTGCGGGTACAGTGTCAAGGCGAAACCCTTCACATACTTAGCACTCGCAGGGAATTGAAACCAAGAAGGATCTTCTGGGCCATGCTTGCGGAAAGGGAAATAACATCCCCGCATAGCGGGAACGTTGAGAACTAGATTGTTTGAAGCTCCTGGATGGAATTGGTTCTTTAACATAATTGATCACTATGTTTAAAACTACCAAAACCTCGTGGAGAATCTACACAAGTGAAACTCAACGTTCCTGACTTGCTAGGAGGTTACACACCTACCCGCATCATACCCAAAGATCAAGCAGAAAAGTCGGGAATTTCTGCACGTGACATTAGGGAAACCGCGGGAAGAATCCCCACGGACAACCTTAAAACTAAATCCTTTTCAAAACCCCTTGCTTAAGTCCAAAGTTCACCTCACTTATTAACAATTAATGAGAAGAACATTGGACTGGGGGGACTTGAAGAGGTAGGTTCCAGCAGAGCCCAGTTGGACCCACAAGACTCACCTTGAAGAGGGACGTCTGCGCAAGGACCAACTGGTTCCGCAGGATCCACCATGCTCAGAGATGAATACCTTACGCGCAGTACGCTAGCTGTTCCCGCAGGGAAAGCCTCCCAATGGTGAAGTACCCCGCCTGTTCCCGCAGCTGCGGATACAAGCCATCAGGGAAGGCTACCCGCACTAATAGCAAGGCTACACGCACAAGGCACTAACTCAATAATTCAGTGTCACCTGAAGGAATGAGCAAGGCGGGAATACTCCCGCCCAAATGAGACAGTCCGTATGCTTCTGGAAGATCTTTTGTACTATACCTGCCAAGGTATGGACAAAATAGACAAGATTTGACCAAAGCAGCCCATGAACCAATCACAGGGTGACAGCTCACCGACAACAGTACGAGGAGGAGCATGCTCTAGTACTGTTTCACTATTAGCCGCTGCCTACTCACCAACCCCTGTCGTGGCACGCACATAGCCTGCAGTTGGTGGAAAGGGAACAGTACACAGCCGGCCTTGTCACTATCAGCCACTGCCTACCCACCAACCAGCATGGCACGTGCGTAGCCCATAGTTGGTAGAACAAGAATATTATACAGCCGGCTGTACCTGCTTGGAAACCTACCTTCGGCTATAAATACTCCAACACCTTGGAACGGTATCATCATCTTGTATCTTACCTTCACTAGCTATTTCTCTCAATATACACTTATATTCAGAGCAATCTAGTCTGATTCTCACGCCGGAGGGTGGTCACAAGGAGGAACCCCCCCTTCTCATTGACGAGCTCACGGTGTCTGTTTTGCAGGTCATCTGAAGAACATCCTTCTTTGCCGGACCTAACCCTCGTGGGAAACATTACTTAACCCCCAGATTATCCATAATCTACTCGGGGTCACCTAGTGTTTCTTCATGCTCCAAACACTAGCCAAACGCACCAATTAATTTTTTTTTATACTTTCAGTTATTGTTAGTTTAAGCTACATAAACCACAATGCTCAAGTTAAGAGGTGATCTAGTTAAAACCTTATTATCTATCTCTATGACACTGACGTGTTAAAGTGACACTTTAACTGCTACATACATCCTAAATTGCTAGTTAACCCGTAACAAATGGCCTTACGTCTTCTATCATTCATTTTGAGACCTCGGCCACTTACGCCTGCATGTGGGGCATAAACATTAGCTACGATTTTAAAAAAGAATGATTCTTAGAATAAAACAGTTTAAAAGAATATTTAACTTAGGGAGTAAATATTTAAGAGGCAATATTTATTATCGCATTCTCTCTCATTTGTTGGGTATATATATCGTCTCTCTACTGTGTACACAATTAAGACAAATATAAGACAATCAATGTAAGTTAATAAAAGAGATATTATACAAAAAATTAACTATTAAGGAGCATTCGTTTGTTCATAATTTTGATAACCAAGTTTTAGTTGTTTTTGAAGTTTTAGATAATTAATTAAAGCTACTTTTTTTCTACATCAAATACCCTCATGTCAACATAAAAGTTCTTATATCGCACAATTAAACAATGTGGTGAGAGGAATAAAAGCGTTGAGTTTTTTTTGGGTGCGAAGTAGATCGAAGTTGGACGCGATTACGTGGGAAAACTGGAGAAGCTTCAATTTGTAATTTTGTTATTAGTTTTTTTGGTTCCTATTGAGTTTCTTTTTTGGTGTCTAGATGTATTTCATTGTGGTGTTTGTACTGGTGTCACTGGATAGCGACTTGCTATTCCGATTAGGTGTTTTAATGAATTAATTTCCTCTTGTTTGTTCAAAAAAAAAAAACATAAAACTTTTTGGTTATAACCAACTCAAAAGCCGTTCTGTAAAAAAAAAAGAAAAAAACCAACTCAATTTGAAAATAGAGTTAAGTGTCATTTTAGTACATGTGGTTTGGTCAACTACGCAACTTTAGTACATATTTTTTATTTTGTGCAAATGACTACCTCAGTGTCAAAAAACTTGCATTTTTAGTACTTTTTTTCTAACCCCGTATATTTTTTCGCTAAGTCAGGGATAATTTGGTAACTTCGTTATTTTCTTGGTTTTTTCTTTTCTTTTAAACGTTTATAACTTGTAAACCTTAAATCCCCAAATCAAAACATCAAAATCCAAATCCTAAATCCCTAAATATCGTAAAACTTCAAACCCTATGATGATATGGAGAAACGGTTTGGGGATTTAGGATTTGGATTTTGATGTTATGATTGTGGATTTGAGGTTTACAACATATAAGCGTTTAAAAGAAAAGGAAAAAACAAAGAAAATAACGAAGTTATCAAATTATCTCTGACTTAACGGAAAAAATAGACGAGGTTAGAAAAAAGTACTAAAAATGCAAGTTTTTTGAAACTGAGATAGCCATTTGCACAAAATAAAAAATAAGTACCAAAGTTACGTAGTTGACCAAACCACATGTACTAAAATGACACTTAACTCTTGAAAATAATAGAAATTTGCTATGAATTTATTATTTCGAAGTTTGTTATCTCAAATGAGAATGAAACTAAAGTTGGTAAACTATATGCAAGGAATAATGCTCGTTTGATAAACTTTACAGATAAGCACCAATAATTGTTGTTGTATATAGGGTCAATTATTTATCCATATTCATGCTTAGGCCAAGGGGTAGTGGTGGTGAAGGAGTCGGCGTGGTTTAGGTGGCGGCCTAGGTGGCTCGCGAATATCGTTACACCCTTCAAATGACCAGGGGCGCGGACGAGCCCTGTGGCCGGGACCGCGGGGCGATAACTAGCCGTTGGCTAGTTGGAGTTTAAAAAAAATAGCCGTTGGCTGTTAAATGTTTTTTTTTCTTTTTTCTTTTTACAAACCCATTATAAATAACTATCCCATTTTATATCAATAACACACCATTCTTACTACATTTCTCTATAATAATTTAAGAATCTCTCAAGTAGCTCAATTAAAAACCATGTCGGGCTCGGGTTACGGTAATATCAACACACAACCGGAGCCGGATAAACCCGCAGAGCAATCCCACAAAGGTAAGGAGAAGAAAACCGGAGAAGCGGGATTGGTGAAGCTCGAGATAAAATTTAACGAATTGTCAAGTACCTTCCTCTCGATTGTTGAAGCTCGACATACAAAAAATCGGTTAAAGAGTTTGGCATTTCTAGCCAAAGACTTTAGCCACCTACCACTATCCGACCAAGCGATAATGGAGGAAGAAAGATCTTATTCGGAAGAAATTGGCGAAAAAAATAAAAACGTTATTTTTATGTATTTTACATTTATGTTTTTATTTTCCTTTTTATTTATGTTTTAATGAAGTATTTTAATTTATATTTGTGTGTATAACAAAAAAAAAATCAATCAAGCCCCGGTTCACCTGGACCACTACACCCTCTGGGGCGTGATCCAGGTCCATGTCAGCGCCTATGTTTCGGGTTTTGATTGGATCACTTAGGACTCAACCAAGCCCCATTACCCTTAGACCACCCGCTATGGGGCGTGGTCAAGTGATGTGGCAGGGCGCGGACCCAAGGGTCGTCCAAACGATGGGCGCGGTGCATGGTGAATGTGGGTCCCCCTCTAACACACATACATACATATGCGCGCGCGCACACACACACACACACATACACACACACATATATATAGGGGAGCCTTTGGGGGCATTAAACCATAACGGGGTGGGCTTCGATGTCACCGATACTTACGTGGCGCTGACGTGTCACGGTGGAGGGGCTTCGAAGCCCCTCACCATAAAGGATAGTCTTAGCCTTAGGCCACCCGCTATGGGGCGCGGTGGGGTGGTTTTTTTGGGCGCCGTGGGTGCGGAACACCGTCGTGGGGCGCGGTCCAACTAAGGGCGACGAAGAAATGGCCGTTCCAATGGGCGGCGCCGTTGATGACATCTCTCTCACACACACATACATACATATGCATATATATGTATAATAGGGGCGCCCTTGGGGCATTAAACCATAGCAGAGCATCTTTGGGTGGGGCTTTGATGCCCTCGGTGCTTACGTGGCGTTGACGTGGCACGGTGGAGGGGCTTCGAAGCCCCTCCCCAGTGCCACGTCAGCGCCATGTGGGCACTAGGGCTTCGAAGCCCCACCCGAAATATGCCCCTCTATGGTACGGGGAGCTTCGAAGCCCCTTTAATACATATATACATATCTATGTATGTGTGTTTGAGAGATAGAGAGAGAGGGCCCCACCATCCAAGCCTCATCCGCGCCCAGCATCACAACCACCTTTCCCTCGACGTCCTTGGTTGGACCGCGCTCCACAGCGGTGTTCCACGCCCACCACACACCAAAAAAGATCACAAAGGCGCCCCATAGCGACCAACCTTATAATTCATTGTTGGTTTTCAGTCACAAAATAATTATCACTCTGAGTAACATGATCCCACAATTATTTAGTAATTATATATATATTAATCGTGAAGTTGCTCCTACTCACATATTGACACTGTTCTACACCTACTACTTTTTGTGCATAACGTACGTACACACATTTGAACAGGCTTTTTACCACGTAAGCAAACATATACTTGGTCTTCTTCCCTTACTTTTCCACTTTTTATAGTGTGCTTATAGAGAGAGAAAATAGAACCTGCATCTTCTAAGTATTCAATTTCTAAATTCCTGTTCTCCACGCCCTAATCTTCGTTGTCACCCATCAAAGACAGCTACCGAATCCCACTGTAAATCAGTCGCGAAGAGTCACTCGGACCTCAGTATCGATTTTACCTTAGGCTAATCATCATCCTTGATCTGTACTTTGTGGTTGATGAATTCGGTTAAACACAGTTCTTCGATTTCCATAATTCATCCAACACAATTTGTATTAGGGTTTGGACTTTGCATCATATAGTAATAGTGGTACGCATTGGGGTAGAAAAAGCTGCTATTTTATTGTAAAATGTAGCAAATAAAAGTATATTAAAGTTGCAATAGTACATTGAAATTAGAAAGGTCAGTGGTAAATTTTACTAATAGTCTTCATGGTTCAGGACTTCATGCAAACAATAAGGGATACTGAGGCTTGCAACGTCTATGGAAGACCTTAAATAAAAAAAAATTCAAAAGTAGACATTTAATTTGGAGGCTGGAGTTTCTTTAAACTTGTTATTCATTAAAAAGTTATTTAAAAGAATATTATGATAGAATGAGTGAATTGGTATGCAACTCTTTTAGTTATATGCTTCAAGAATTATCACAAGCCCAGTTATAATTCAAATGGCACCCTTTGATGAGTTAGTTGTAGATTTGTTCTTTTCTTAACACCATTAAGTTGCACTTATGCTTTTGAGGTTATCCAACAGTTTGTTATTTGGGTATTGTGCGGTAAGATCAAAAGTAGATGAAGTTATAGTTCACTTCAGGGTTGGAGAAAGGAACATTCAACACACTCAACCCCATTGCAGCTTCCCAGGTTGATATAGTGAAGTTATAGTAGCAAATGTATTAGTTGAAGTTGTAAGTATTTGAGGCTTTTAAGGCATCGAGTTGCTTTTAAGCACTTATGGCAACCTTTGTCAAGTATGTTTGACAAGCCCTTTTGAGTTTGCATGGTCGGACGTTAATATAAACTATTAGGATATTATGACAATATAGATAGCACCTTGCCACAAAGCGCGGGTAAAAATCCTATTAGTGCAAATGGTATTCACAAAGGAAACGGGCCTACCACTTCTGTAGAAAGTTTGATTTTATTCATCACTACTCATCATGTAACACTAAGCATTCTGTTTTTAGAAGTTAATCACATAGCCATCTTGCAGGTCGTTCTGGAATCTCACCGCATCACGCGGGTAATCCAACTAGTTTAATTCTTATTTTCTGTTTTGTGAAAGATTATATTATTTATTTTGATGTATGTATCTTTGTCATATGCATTTTGTTCATATGGGGTTTTTTTCATTACCAATCAACACAAAGTATTAATCCATCCAATTTACATAGGTGAAACAAGACAAAAGAACGGTAATGATCCATTTCATTCCTTTATCTATACCCATTCTCCCTCCATTCCATTACGTCATACCAAACTGACCATAAAAACAAAACGTTAGTGATGACAAACGGACTAATATGTATGTCTTAAATCAAAACAAACTTCTACACCAAAATTTAAATAAAAATCAACCTGCGTCGGCTGCAAATAATTACCCATATTTTTCAATTTAAAAAAATTCATGATTAAATATTAAAATTAAAAATTAAAATGCAAAATAAGAATATAAGTATAAACATATTAAACAAATATTCATATGAATAATAAATTAAAAAATTAAAAACTTCATTTTTACATATGATCGGAAAACTTTCGTTAGTAAAATTCTAGAACAAATATAACTTCTCTTATATTTGATAACAATATAAACTCACTAAAAAATTAAAAGTTAAATTTACTGTTGGGTCAATATTTGGTGGTTTGTACTTAGTTTTAGTTAATTGGTTTTGGTTGTATGTGTTATATGTAAACCGAAATCCATAAAGGATTTCGGTGGGCTTTGGGTTCTACTTGGGCTTGGTTGTTAGCTTCCCTATATATAGAGAATATGTGTATATGGTTTAGGGTTGTTCACATTAGCAGAGAAGAGCAGAACTAGAGGGTGGTTCATTCTCATTATTATCAAGTATTGTAAGTGCTTAAGCACCCGACGTATTCAATATATATACGTGTGTTTTGAAGCAACTTTGTGTTCGTTTACTTGTTATTTCTTGTGTTCTTGAATAACCGAGCATTGGTATTCCGCACCAATACTCGTTTGGTTGATATCATATTATAGTGATCCAGATTCGGGACTTACAATTGGTATCAGAGCCTTTGACGAACCCAGGCTCGTTATTGTGATATCAACGATTCAAGAATATAACCTGCACGATTACTAGGTATTTTTCCGGCGAGGCTGTGTTCGGAGAAGAAGATTGAACTAATTTTGGATAAAGATTGGATTTGACTTGGAATTAAAATCAAATTCCACTTTATTTGGAAAGTTGTTTCAATTCAGTTGAGGCTTTCTTTGGTTTTCGGCTCCTTGTAGATCTCGGTCAAACAACTGGTCAACTATTGAGTTGTCGGCTGATTAATTGGTTTTCGGTCACCAACCATCAGTGTTCACAATCAAGAAGTCATCAACAAGTGAGCTCTCGGTCTGTTCCTGTTCTCGGTTTAGACTTGGTCAATATTCAAGATTTCGGTCAACACTAGTTTTCGGGTAACACTAGTTTTGGGTCAACACTGGTTTTCGGTCAAACTTGGTTTTTGGTTAACATTGATTTTCGGTCAAACTGGTTTTCGGTCAACACTCAACAGTTCTCGGTCAACTAATAGTTCTCGGTAAAAAAAAAGAAAAAAGAGTATTTTGGTGGGAAAAATTTTCTTGAACGAAATTTTTCCAGAATACTCCTTATTAGTAAAAATCCATCCTTGAAAATTTTGGCGATAACAAATTTTTTCGGGTAATTTT
Source organism: Bidens hawaiensis (assembly GCF_021521415.1). Taxonomy (NCBI): domain Eukaryota; kingdom Viridiplantae; phylum Streptophyta; class Magnoliopsida; order Asterales; family Asteraceae; genus Bidens; species Bidens hawaiensis. The sequence continues at coordinate 93,151 of NW_027505998.1, read as the reverse complement.
TGGTGGGAAAAATCGAAAAATTTGTCTTGAACGAAATTTTTTCTGGACGCCTCTTTTGAGCAGGACATCTTTCTTGAGAATTTTGACGATCATATTTTTCGAGAAATTTTGGCGGGAAAATCAGTTTAATCTGATTAATTACTCAATGGATTCTTCACAACTCGTTTTTCAACAATGCTCTTTAAATTGTGGTGAGAAAATAGAAATGTATAAGCTTCATAATGACAGTCTAAGTAGAGATATGGAAAGAATAAAATCAGAGAATTTTAAATTTAAGAAAAATGAAAAGGGTTTTCTAGACAAAATAAAAGCTCAAAACAAGAATATTAAAAAACTTAAGTCTGATCTTAGTATAAAAGGTTGTCATTTTCTAGATGCCCAACAAGAAATTGCTGAGTTAACTGCTAAACTGGAAACTTCCAAGTTAGAAATCTTAAATCTAACTAGTAAGTTTGAAAGGGCTGAACTTGATTTTAAAAAATTCGATGGTTCCAGTAAAGTAGTTAACTCAATGATTGAAAACCAATTATGGTGGAAGGAAAATGAAGGTGAGGGAATAGGATACAGTCAAGTTCCCCTACCTTACAACCACAATTATGTCCCTACCCCTGTCACCAAAGAACATGAGGAAAAGATAAAAGATATGAAGTATGGTAAACAGGTTAAATCTGAAACTGTTGGATCAGGATCCCTAGAGGAAATCAAGCCTGTTTTTAAATGTGTGAACAATTTTGATGCTTCTACTTCATGTGCAGATATAGTAAATAATGTTGCTTCTGATAGAGTAAATGATGTTGCTTCTGATAGTAAAGGGGTTCAGGCTAGTGAAAATGAATCTCATTTTAACGTGTCATCAAACTCAGATGACACCACAACTCAAAATTGTACTAATAATAATACACCGAGTTGTGGCAACAAAGGGAAGGCACATAAGAAATCAACACAACAAGGACAGTCTCGCCCTCATAGATCCTCCGGATCTCCATGGGTGCCATTTATATGAAGAGGCAAACATGTTAGCACTGTGGCACGCCAGGACATATAGCCAGAAATTGTGTTCATCGTCTATATGTTCCCTATTACAAGCAAAATCAGAATGCTGTGCCAAGGGGCAAGAAGAATGGAAAAACCTTTCCTAAGAATGAATTCCAACATGAGGCAAGTGCTTCCGTTGACATTAGAAGAAGGATGAAGGCGTGTTTCATTTGCGGGAATGGCGGGCATTTGGTAAAGGAGTGTCACTACCGTGCTATTAATAGACAAGCCCCTCAGGTGAAAGGTAACAAGTTTCAACCGAATCCAGTGGTTAAACAAAATGCTTATTTTAGAAAACCACGAGTATCTGTACAACGGGTCACAGATACTCAAGGATTCAAAGCTAATATGACAGGTTTGCACTCAAATGATTTAGAGACTGTTAAAAGAAAAATAAATTTTCAGAAATCAAAGAGTGTTGAGAGTTCTAAGAGTTCGAATTCGAATTGCTCCACTCCAAAGTCTGTTCTTTCAAATTTCACTAAACCAAGACAGACTTAGAAACTTAAAACTCAGCAAACAGAATCTGTAATGACAAATGATTATGTTAAAGATCGGAAAGATATGAGTTGGCAAGAGGTCACATATGTTGATGCTCAAGGGAACCCCAAGACATTTATGACTTGGGTTCCTATGTCCAACTGATCCCGCTATGCGTGTAGGAACAACCACAAATTCATTGCTTATTAAATGGGTTGTTCCAGGCACATGCCAGGGCAAATATCCATTGTTTTTTTTAAAAATCTTAAACCATAAAATGGATTATTTATTTCATGGACGGGATTTTTGGGTGATAGAACGTTTTTAATCTGCTCTTTAAGTGTGTAGGAACAAATCAGGGAATACATTGCATATTAAAAGGTTTTCTCCAGACATTCAACTCGCAAGGACGCAGAATCTCAAAACAAGATTATTCCTAGGGGAGATTCTCACAAATGAAAGATGATGTCTTGAAGATAAAAGGTAACCGTATCACTTTGGTATGAAAGATTGATCAGTCAAAAAGATTTTAAATTTTTATAAAAAAATTCAAAAATATGTTCACGTATAGTTTTAAAAGTATAGTGTATTTAGTTTCTCAAAAATGAGAAAATGACTTGAACGTGTACATGAGAAATGATAGTACATCAGTTGGCTGACTATCACACTTCATTTTTATTAAATACTTCGTTTCGACGATTGAGTCTTTTTGAGGTTAAAAAGTTCAAAAAGAGTGTGTGTGTGTTAATAAAAATAAAAATTTTAAGTTATAAATGTTTTGTCTATGTCTTTCAAACTTCACTCTCGCTTAAAATTATGTCGGTTGCTCAAGTTTTAAGAACATATACTTGTATATGTTTGGTCCGGTGATCTACTTGTAGATTCACAGGATAGCCATTTGTCTAAAGACTGAAAGCATCCGGGGTGATTGTGATGTGTTTTTGTGTTTTGAATTCTTTCACTTAAAATTATGTCGGTAATTCAAAGTTGGAGGGACACGTATTTTCATATGTGTTTTGGTCCTGTTAACCACTAGTGGTCATACGGGATAGCCATTTACCTGAAAACTGAAGAGTGACCGGGGTGACTGAGTTCTTAACATGTGTGTCTTTTGTAATTTTATGGGAAGTGATATCATAATTCAGTTAACAACTTTTTAGAAGCCTAAAAATATTTTCAAATGAAAATTGATCCAACCTTCGAAAAATGATAGGTAAATTGTTTTTGTGTGCCTAACGGGTGAAGTTATTAAGCTTAAAAGGCTCTAGAACAGTCATTGATTTGTATGGTAGCTTTCCATGATGCGTAAAAGTTAAAGTGATATAAACTAAATTTGCTAAACTTAATGTGGAGAGTCATTTTGAAGACATGTGCATGTCTCCAGATACATCTCTCCGAATGATAGGCAGAAAAGCAATTACCCAGTCATACACGAGCCCGTTGGTATTTGGTCCCCGACATGAAGTATCTTATTGAGAATGACAAAGAACAAATGTGAATAAAATTACTTTAAATATATAATCAACCAAAAGTTGATAAATGTTCACAAGCTTTTAAGAAAAACACAAACATGAGGGTTAATAACAGAACTACAAGGGTGGAGGCAACAATATAAGTCCTTTAACATCCCGAATGAAAGGCTTGTTAATTTAAACTGTAAGTCCAACGTTCAACCTCAAATATGTTTGCAAATTTGAAAAGAAAAAAATCAAATAAATAAGTTCTGTCATTAAAAGTTTTTAAACCAAATCCAGGGGGTTGGAGTCAAATTGGGGTGATCTGGGGAAAGCCAAATACGTTTTGAGAAGAGATAGGAGGCATCACAGGTCCATGAGTGATGTCCATCTAAGCTTTATGCCGAACTGAACCTAATTCATATCATTGATGCAATGAAAATCATGCTAAGTTCGTTATACCTGCTATCAACCTGTTTCTTTATGTCATAATAACGCTGAACATGAATCCTTTTGACAGCACCTTAAACAATATGATTCCATGTTCGGATTTTTTCATATAAGGCGGCGTTTTTATCAAAAACTGATATTTGATCCCAAATTTTTGTTAAATTATAAGAAGACCAGGTGATTAAATTGGTTTTATTTGTTTTTTTGGTTTCATTTATTTTATTTTTACTTCTTGATTATTCTTGTCGAAACAAATGTGTTAAGAAATTGTTTGAAAGTTTTCAGCTCATGAAATATGATATCGGTTATTATGTTATAGTTGGTTTAGCTGGTATGATCTCATTTCAAGTTTTTTCAAGAAAATCATAAAAATTAGAAAAATAAGAAAATTACAAAAATATGTCTGTCTTATTTTGTTTTATTTAATTGTTTTCAAAAAAAAAAAAATTACTTTGGTTGATCTTTCTATCGAAGTTGATTGTTCTTTCAAGACTGATTTCTTACAACGGAAGCATATGAAGTATCTGAGATTCAAATTGGATGATGCTGTCAAAAAGGGGAGATGATAGATTATGGGATGCAGATGCTGAAGCTGCTAATCACTGAAGTTGCTGATTATGTTCAAGTAAAGATTCTGAAGATCTTGAAAGCATCAGTTTAAGGGCAAGATTGTTGGGTCATAATTTGGTTAAACTGACGCATATCAAAAGGCCACAACATGATCAAGACGAAAGTGATGTAAACGAAGACGAGTTGAAGAATTACATTGGTGTAATACCGAAATCCATATGGATTTTGTTTAGGCTAGTTTGAAGTGAAATAAACAAGAACGAAGCTACAAACCAAGGGGGAGATTGTTGGGTTAATATTTGGTGGTTTGTACTTAGTTCTAGTTAATTTGTTTTGGTTGTATGTGTTATATGTAAACCGAAATCCATAAAGGATTTTGGTGGGCTTTGGGCTCTACTTGAGCTTGGTTGTTAGCTTCCCTATATATAGAGAATATGTGTATAAGGTTTTGGGTTATTCACATTAGCAGAGAAGAGCAGAACTAGAGGGTGGTTCATTCTCATTATTATCAAGTATTGTAAGTGCTTAAGCACCCGACGTATTCAATATATACGTGTGTTTTGAAGCAACTTTGTGTTTGTTTACTTGTTATTTCTTGTGTTCTTGAATAACCGAGCATTGGTATTCCGCACCAATACTCGTTTGGTTGATATCATATTGTAGTGATCCAGATTTGGGACTTACATTTACATCTAAGTAGATACATATATTGATTACATATGTTAAGGTAAACATATAAATCCATCTACTTTTACTTATAATTTCTTCACCGACATAACCACAGTTGTTGTTGCGACACATGATCACAACTTCCATCCAGCATTGCTACCAAGCTCACGCTATCTCCCTTCCTCATACACATAGACATAATCTTGTTCAAGCTTAGATTGGTATTTACAACATAGACATAAACATGTTCAAGCTTAGATCGGTATTTACTATTAAAGATGATACATGCCCGTTCTATGCAAGGGAAGCAAACTCCACAAGTGAACATGATGGGTATTCAAAGCAATTCTTCAACAAACTGTTTATTTGACAGCGGGGCATCACACCACGTAACCAACGACCTCAACTCCTTGTCTCTCCATGCTCCATATGATGGAACCGAGGAACTCGTAATTGGTGACGGTTCGTCCCTTGCTATCACTCATATTGGTTCTCTTATTATTCACACACAATCTACCCCCCTTATACTAAAACACGTTCTTTGTGTACCTTCGATCTCTCGAAACATCATATCTATTTCTAAACTTTGTCACGATAATAACTTTCTAATCAATTTTTTTGATTATGTTTTGTTATTAAGGATCGAAGTTCCAAAATCCCTCTTCTTAAGAGCACGACAAGTAATGGCGTTTATGAACTCCGGTCCTCATGTCAACCATCTCTATTCTCCTTGCACAAGATCGACTCCAACCATGGGCATCATAGATTGGGTCATCCGAGCAACAATATATTTATACTTTTATCATCTCTTGTTTCTTGCATTTCTAATTCCGCAAATAATTGTAACTCTTGTCAAATAAACAAGAGTCATAAACTGCCATTTTATCAATCTACTTTATCTTCAAACGCACATTTACAATTAATTTTTTCCGATGTTTGGTCCTCATCCGTTACATCCTTTGATGGGTACAAATATTATATTATTTTTGTTGATTACTACACTAAATATATATGGTTATATCCACTCAAAAATAAATCGGATTCTCTCTCTACCTTCATTCGTTTTCAAAACTTGGTTGAGAACTATTTCCTAACTACAATCAAACAACTCTTTTCCGACAATGGAGGAGAATATATAAAACTCACTTCTCACATCCAATCAAAAGGCATATCTCACCTCACATCTCCCCCTCACACACCCGAACACAATGGATTCGCCGAACGGCGGCATAGACACATTGTTGAAACCGGCCTATCTCTCACACATGCTAAATTACCCACTACATATTGGCCTTTTGCTATTACCACCGCTACTTATTTAATAAATAGACTCCCTACACCCACCCTTCAAAATGTTTCTCCCTACCACCGACTTTTTAACAAAGCACCAAACTACAATAAGCTTTGAAGCTTTGGGTGTCTTTGTTACCCTTGGCTTCGCCCGTATTCTCCACACAAACTACACCCTCGTTCCAAACCTTGTATATTTGTCGGGTACTCATCCACCCAATGTGCATACTATGCTCTCGAACACTCACAAATAAAATATATATCTCTAGACATGTCACTTTTGTTGAACATGAATTCCCCTTTCCGACCCTTAACAACCAGACAACTTCCCAACCACCCAATCCCACCACATGGCTACCTTTTATCCAATCACCCACACCAAATAATCCTCCCACCCAATAAACAGAACCAAGTGACGTCTTACATCCAAATATTTTAAACCATACTATTAATTCACCTCACACCACAAATTATGAGCCCACCCCACTAATTTCACCTACTCACTCAACACCTCACAACACTTCTACAATTAATGAGCACCAACCATCCTCACAACCAAATACCTCAACGCCACCATCTTTTGCATCCACCCCTATTCCCAGCTCTCCATCGCAACCACGAACCCGTAAACCCAACCCTCGTTATCACAACCCCGACTTCCACCTCTACACCGCCACTACTGGCCCAATCAATGATCCAACCACTATAACTCAAGCCCTCAAACACCCTTTTTGGCGAAAAGCCATGTCTGAGGAATTCGAGGCACTTCAAAAGAACCACACATGGTGTTTAGTTCCGTCCGAGTCTGCCTCTAATCTTGTCGGGTGTAAATGGGTTTTTCGTACCAAGTACAAATCCGACGGACAAATAGATCGTCTAAATGTAATAACCCGGTTTTCTTTGTTTTTGATTTACGAACTATAACCCGACCAGTTTTAATATTCTGATTATTTTAATCAATAAAGTAAAGTGCACGTTTATTACTTAATCGTTATTTATTAATGTATGTTATATTATATCCATTTTATTCATCTAACCCGTTTATACTTGAATCCAAACCCAACCCGAACCCAAATTGATTAATTATCAACCCTAACTTGTTCTTGAGCCCAAATCCATCAACCAACGTCTAATTAAGTGTTCCTAAACCCTAATTCGCATCTAGCCGGCCCTAATCTCTCATTCAATTACGTTAAGAAGGTTCTAGAACTTGGTCCGTAGCTTATTATCCACGCTATAAACCCTAATATCGGATTTTTATATAAACGATCATTAGAATTCAATTAAACTCACACAAAGCTTCCTCTACCCATCGCCAACCTAAACCCCAACATTAATTTGATTATAATCGTCTGTTTGATCGTGTTCTTCGTCATTCTAGGCCGGCCACTGTTGAGCGCAATTCACCCTCGTCTGGTCATCAATCAAGGTATATAAATGGTGGGTTTTGGTCGCGTGATGTTGCTGATCAAAAGCCCTATGGCTGATTTGATTAATAACATCGGATTGAATCGAATTGAATGGCTAGGGTTTATATTCAAATTGATTTGATCTACTATTGTATTTAATTTTGGGTTTCTAAATCTAAACGCAAGTCATGGGCAGCCTAGCTGGTTAGGCAACATGTATCTCAGGGGCCAGTCGCGGGTTCGATCCATGCACCCCTGATTTTTAGCTAATTTAAATTATTTTTCTCTTTAAACACTTAATAGCTATATATTATTACTAATAATAATTAATAAAAACTATTTTATTGAAAACCAACTTTATAAACATTTGTTTTCTCACGTTTTCATTTGTATATATATATATATACACGTATATGTAAGCATATATGTTATATACCTATAATATGTTTATAAAACTAACAATAATAATTTTGAAGATGTATTTTACTATTATTTAACAACTAATGTTTTAATAAATATATAAATTAAGTAAACCAATTTTATAAAACTACAAATAATATTTAAGTTATATTTTCATAAATCAAAATAATTATTTTATATAATAAATCCTTATATAATATTATAATATTTACTTATTATTGATTTTCGAGTTGTTGTAATCAATCTTAAATCTTTACTTAAGTGTATCCGTTATTCTCGTTCCTTTTAGGAATTAACGTTCATGTGAGATTTTTCCTGTCTTCTCATTTTCTAAATCATCTTTTGTTCGTTTTTGAGGTGAGTACCACATTCCCCATTTTACTCGTTTTCATACTGTTTTGGGGACATATGCGTAAATATATTTCTCATTATATACTTATACTCAAAAATGCAACTTTGTCTTATGTGTTAACAACTTATACCTTACTTGTTTATGTGCTTATTTGCTTTGTATGCTTTCGCATTCGGAGAGGTCCAACATAATCTCAGTCTAGTATGATCATACGCCAGTCGTTATAGCTTTGTGCTTCTCGACATCTCAGTTATACTTGTTCATTTGGTTATTTTGTTATTCGCATATGACTTGTTGCAAATACATATTTTTATTTATACTTTGAACTGGTGTGTTGCTCATTCAACCTCGTTTTGACAAAACTATATTATTTTCAACGCATATGCAGGTATTCGTTTGATGTGAAGTACAAGATCACTTATGGATTTATGCTAGAAGAAAAACTTAATGAGATATATTGTTATTGATTTATATATGTACTTGTGTATTTGAATTTTGTATGGATAATTGTTATTTGGAAATTTATTTAATAGATATCGACACTTTTAATAATGCATGATAGTAACCTTGAGAGCTGTGACAATCAGTTCGCGCCCCGACATTTCCGTCTTAGGTTGGGGTGTGACAGATTGGTATCAGAGCCGAAGGTTTAAGATAGGTCGTTAGAGATTGCCTTAGACACATGTTTAGGAGCCCTATATGTGCTTATCTGCTTACCTTACGTGTTCTAGTTGATTTTTACTGCTTTCCCTTAGTTGATAAGTTTTCTTATTATATTATTGTCATGCACACACGCACTGCTCCGAGGCTATGCCTCAAAACTTTAAATTTTTATTTAAATTTAAAATCAATATTAGATTGCCATTTATTTGTGGGAAATTCCTTAAGAATTCCCACCTGTTTTTTCACTCATTCTCATCAGGGCTAGGTTATATGGCATGTCCCTATCATAAGAAAAGGGGAGGGAAACTGTGAGTTGGGCATTGGCAAAACGGTTCCAAGAACCAAAGGTAAGACGCTAATCCTTACCTGGGTGATAACCTGACCACAGTACTCAACCTTATGGACCCGAGCGAGACCCATGAATGCCATATTACCAACACCCTAAGCTGTCAACCGTAACCACACTAGTGGTTGCACTCCTATATACATCTTTTAAACCGAATTCACGGTGATTTCGTGGCTTAAATTCGGTAACCTTCCGATTATGGTTTTTACGTTATTTCAAGTGGTTAGTCGGGAATCCCGACTATCCATCTGTTAACTTGTTTCGTATTTTTGTCAGATAATCCAACTACCAATATTTTGTTTCGATAGTTCTTTATTTGGTTTGGTCGGTTAAAGATGCTCATCGGGCCGAAAAACCATATTGCATTGATAATTCGTTAATTAGTTGGGACAACAAAATTGCCATGTAACGCTCATGGGCTGTCCAACTCAAATGTTTCTCGTTAATTATTGTTGGGCCATTCAAATTTCCATGGAAAGCTCATGGGAGGCCAAGGTCCCTACATGCATTTCGTTATATTTTTGTGAAACTAACATAACATAAACTTAATGTTTTCAACTAACTTTGTTTTCCCACAAATATTTACACATATGATCCCCCAACTCATAAACCTTTACTCTTATTTTCTCGTAGAATGTCGTCGCTCAGAAATCACCGTCGTCATCAACGTTCATCTGGCTCACGCGACCGCCGCCTGGCTGCTAGAATTACGAAGGAATTTGCTGCTGCAATGCCCACAATCATCACTCAAATCCAAAGCCTCAATTCCAATGGATCTGCTTCTTCGGCCGCACCAAACAATTCTGATTTCCGCAAATTCCTGAGCACTAAACCCCCATCCTTTCTTGGTGAGGAAAACGCCACCAAATTGCTGCAATGGTTTGAAGAGATGGAAAATATTTTCATCCACTGTGAATGTTCGGACGCCAAACGGACTAAGTTCGCCTCGAGCGAGTTCGAGGGTCGAGCTGTCATCTGATGGAATGCCCTGAGGAATGACCAAGGGTCTGACTTGGTTGTATCCATGCCTTGGGAGGAACTTAAAGAAGCAATGAAGAAAGAGTTTTGCCCGGAATATGAGCTGCAGAGACTCGAAACCGAATTCTGGGAACTTAAGCAGATTGGTGGGGATAACTCCGCATACTCTAACCGATTTCGCGAGCTTAGCCGTATTGTGCCCCATTTGGTAACCCCCGAGACTCGCGGTATTCAAAAGTACATTCGCGGTCTTCCAATCATCTTCCGTGGTGCCATGATGAGTCGTGACCCGTTAACCATTGGTGAGGCGATGGACCTAGCTGCCTCTCTCACCGATAGTCATGTTAGGGATGGAACCTTGTCTCACAAGGATTCCAAGCCTACTCCCGACAAGACTAAGACCGACTCCTCCACTGATGTTGAAGTTGAGACTAAGCCTTCCTACAACAACCATCACCGCAACAACAATCACAACAACAAGCGTAAGGCCTATGCCGTTAACCAACCTAATAACCAACCTCCTCCTAACCAAAACCAAACTGCCCCAAACAAAAAGACTTACCTTGGTCCTAATCCCCTTTGTGCCAAATGTAACTTTCATCACTCAATGTAACCTTTATGGCCACCTTGCTAACACTTGCCGTGTCCCGCATGCTCAACCCGGTGCTCCTAATACTCGTGATTGCTATCATTGTGGAGACCCAAACCACCTTCGTAATGCGTGCCCTCAACTTATCCATGCTCATCAAGCCCAAACCGTGACCACACCCTACTACTTGACCCATGCTCACCAAGTTCAAACTCAATCACCTCATATCCTGCAAGCTCCTCCTATCAATTCAAGTAAACCTTTCTTAACCCAACACTATCAAGCTCCGCACCCCAAGCTCAAGTTTACCAAGCCTACTTTGCTCCAACACCTGCTATGCAAGCTCAACCTGTTCAAGCTATTCAAAGCCAATCTACCTCAACTGCTCCTACTCATGCAACTCCTCATGGTGCTTCAAGCCAAGTCAATTAAGTTACTTAATGACCGTGAAGACTTTTGTCGTTTGTAACACTGTGAAAATTTCGAGTTCAAAAGTATTAACTTACAAAAGTCTAGGGACCAAAATTGCCAAAAATCCAAACTTGAGGGTTAAAAACGAAAAATCTGTTTTCCTAACCCATCGCGATACGCGATGAGTCAGAAGAGACTCCCATCGCGTATCGCGATAGGGTTTCTGACAATGTGTAACACGTGTGCCACGTGGCATACGGTGGCACCATGTGCTGCCACGTGTCACCACGTGGCAACACTGCCGCCACGTGTTGCCACGTGGAGCGGTGTCTGCCACGTGTCGACACGTAGCAGGCCTACACCTCTGCATCATCAGGTCTATATCGCGATACGCGATAGGCCTGACTAGGGACCTATCGCGTAGCGCGATGGGGACCAATATTTTTCCTATAAATAGCGACCATGGGCACTTCATTCTGCACACCAGACACAGCTCTCTAACCTCTCTCTACAAATATCACTCTCTCTCTAAAAATCCTCGTAAAACGTGCCACGATTTCCTCGATAAGCGTGCCTCGAAACTCTCGTTTGTGTATCGATGCTTCCTTAGAAGTTGTGCTACCCTCCACCCACATACCAAGAAGGTGTTGTTGAAATGGCAATGAATCTCGATAAGCGTGTTGACAAGTACAGAAGTTTTGCGTAATCGTTTGACGATCGAGAAGTAAAGCGGCGTTGGAGTGCTGCTCGAGTCCCTAGGATTTCGGTACGCCACTAAGGTTAGGCGTAATATCGAATTCAATATAATTTAATATTATATTCAAGGCTTTGGCCTTAAGTCGAGATTATACTCGATGCCTCGATAAAAGAAAAGAAAACATAACAAAGAAATGAATGAAAGTTGAAATATTGAATAGTGTGAATTCATATATATGTGTGTAAGTATATATGATTATATATTCTTTGTTATGAAATATTATTTAATGAATAAGAGTATTCTTAAATAATAAAAGAAAAGTTTACGTTTCTTAGAGAAGAAGAAACGTCAGGTTTTCAATATAAACTAAAGGTTTATAATTTACTTTTAAACAAGAGGTTTTCAAGTAAATAAGAATTGAACTAAAGGTTCAATCGAGGATTGAGATATAAGACTAAAGGTCTTAAGCCGGATCGTGTATCCGACTAATAAATATTTATACTCGTAACTATAGGTTCGAGATAAAGAAAAGGGAAAGACCCTTGGACGGTGAGTGAAGCCGATCCTAAAGAGACAAGGTGAATACGCCCCCAAAATTTTAAACTTGTTTTCAAATGAGTCAAACTTGTTATATGAAATTGTTTACAAGGAACTATGTGTTCCTAAAACCGTTATAACTATGGGTATAAACCTAGCCCTCAGGCTGTGGTATACGTATGTCTGGATCCTTACATAGGTGGTACTATGCGATGTATGGGCATGATCGCACCACCCTTGGTCGTAGGACGCTCTCCTGCAGGGAGTACGACCGTATGTGTATATTTATGGGTACTTAATGAAGTCGAACGCTGCGGTGTTTGTGAGGTGACCTAGTGTAGAGGCTCTAGTTTATAATGTGTTATTTTACTTGATTATTCCTATGCCACGTTGGGCCGAGGCAGGCGTAGTCTCGAGGGGTAATTAAGTAAAAGAAAATATTTTTTGCGTCAGCGTGTTCACTAGCATTCGTTGCTGACGTATTTTCCTTACATTTTGCAGGTGAACAAGTTTAGCACTTGGAGTGACGAAGTGCTTATATATCCGATGGCTCGGATTTTATTTTGTAACTAAATATTGTGGTTTTGTAAACATAAACAAGTATATCTTTTGTAACAACTTTAAACGGGTATTTATAACCCCGTCTTTTATATAAATTACATTTTCAATCTTTATAATTTATAAGTCTTCCGCAAACAAACGTAACTCTAATTTAATTACAATCACGATACCAAATATTGGGTCACGCTCCTAGCCCCTAGACGGGGGTGTGACATCGTGTCCTTTATCTATCTGATTAATTTATCTTTTTATTGTAACGCCTCTTCATGGCATTAGATTATTTCTCATTTAGACTGTTTATCTTTTATCTTATGTATGAAGTTCCTTTTGTTTAAATAGATTGTTTATTAAAGTTTACCTTTATCTTATTTTACCTTCATAAGTGATGTCTTCTTCAAATACTTATATTTTTACGATGTCCTTGTATCTTTTGGAATCGTTTTGTATATTGGTGATTTCCTAATTAAAACTCCTTAAAAAATTTATTTCCTCACAATCATGTTTTAATTAAACGTTTTGTAACCCACACAATGGGACGAGTCATGTGGACCATCCGACGATCTAAGTAATTATGGATGCATACATAATTACCAAATTCATCGCATGGAAATCATGATCCGAATAGTTGTGTGTCATAATAAAGAACTGAAAGTAGTTGAGATAGCGGTACGAATGCAAAAATTATAAGGACATGGTGGATACGCCTCTGGTACATCCTATATATAAGTGTCCTTATCGGATTTTCATTTGGAGCTTTACTTCAACTATCTAAAGTTTTGTATTATGTATTTTTATTTTTGTTGCTGTAGTATCCCTTAATTTCGGGACGAAATTCCTTAAAGTAGGGGAGACTGTAATAACCCGGTTTTCTTCGTTTTTGATTTACGCACTATAACCCGACCCGTTTTAATATTCTGATTATTTTAATCAATAAAGTTAAGTGCACGATTATTACTTAATCGTTATTTATTAATGTAAGTTATATTATATCCATTTTATTCATCTAACCCGTTTGTACTTGGATCCAAACCCAACCCGAACCCAAATTGATTAGTTATCAACCCTAACTTGTTCTTGAGCCCAAATCCATCAACCAACGTCTAATTAAGTGTTACTAAACCCTAATTCGCATCTAGCCGGCCCTAATCCCTCATTCAGTTACGTTTAGAAGGTTCTAGAACTTGGTCCGTAGCTTATTATCCACGCTATAAACCCTAATATCGTTTCTATATAAACGATCATTAGAATTCAATTAAACTCACACAAAGCTTCCTCACCCGTCGCCAACCTAAACCCCAACATTAATTTGATTATAATCGTCTGTTTGATCGTGTTCTTCGTCATTCTAGGCCGGCCACTGTTGAGCGCAATTCACCCTCGTCTGGTCATCAATCAAGGTATATAAATGGTGGGTTTTGGTCGCGTGATGTTGCTGATCAAAAGCCCTATGGCTGATTTGATTAATGACATCAGATTGAATCGAATTGAATTGCTAGGATTTATATTCAAATTGATTTGATCTACTATTGTATTTAATTTTGGGTTTCTAAATCTAAACGCAAGTCATGGGCAGCCCAGCTGGTTAGGCAACATGTATCTCAGGGGCCAGTCGCGGGTTCGATCCCTGCACCCCTGATTTTTAGCTAATTTAAATTATTTTTCTCTTTAAACACTTAATAGCTATATATTATTACTAATAATAATTAATAAAAACTATTTTATTGAAAACCAACTATATAAACATTTGTTTTCTCACGTTTTCATTTGTATATATATATACGTATATGTAAGCATATATGTTATATACCTATAATATGTTTATAAAACTAACAATAATAATTTTGAAGATGTATTTTACTATTATTTAACAACTAATGTTTTAATAAATATATAAATTAAGCAAACCAATTTTATAAAACTACAAATAATATTTAAGTTATGTTTTCATAAATCAAAATAATTATTTTATATAATAAATCCTTATATAATATTATAATATTTACTTATTATTGATTTTCGAGTTGTTGTAATCGATCTTAAATCTTTACTTAAGTGTATCCGTTATTCTCGTTCCTTTTAGGATTTAACGTTCACGTGAGATTTTTTCCGTCTTCTCATTTTCTAAATCATCTTTTGTTTGTCTTTGAGGTGAGTACCACATTCCCCATTTTTACTCGTTTTCATACTGTTTTGTGGACATATGCGTAAATATATTTCTCATTATATACCTATACTCAAAATTGCAACTTTGTCTTATGTGTTAAGAACTTATACCTTACTTGTTTATGTGCTTATTTGCTTTGTATGCTTTCGCATTCGGAGAGGTCCAACATAATCTCAGTCTAGTATGATCATACGCCAGTCGTTATAGCTTTGTGCTTCTCGACATCTCAGTTATACTTGTTTATTTGGTTATTTTATTATTCGCATATGACTTGTTGCAAATACATATTTTTATTTATACTTTGAATTGGTGTGTTGCTCACTCAACCTCGTTTTGACAAAACTATATTATTTTCAACGCATATGCAGATATTCGTTTGATGTGAAGTACAAGATCACTTAACGATTTATGCTAGAAGAAAAACTTAATGAGATATATTGTTATTGATTGATATATGTACTTGTGTATTTGAATTTTGTATGGATAATTGTTATTTGGAAATTTATTTAATAGATATCGACACTTTTAATAATGCATGATAGTAACCTTGAGAGCTGTGACAATCAGTTCGCGCCCCGAAATTTCCGCCTTAGGTTGGGGTGTGACACTAAAGGCCCGACTCGTTGCCAAAGGTTTTCACCAACGGCCCGGCATAGATTATGCTGAAACCTTTAGTCCTGTCGTAAAACCCGCTACCTTACGACTCATTCTTCTCTCTCTGTTTCCAACAATTGGAACCTTCGCCAACTCGACATAAATAACGCCTTTCTTCAAGGCACCTTGACCGAAGACGTTTACATGGCACAACCCCCGGGCTTCATCAACCCATCCTTCCCAACTCACGTTTGCAAATTGAGTAAGGCCATTTACGGTCTTAGACAAGCATCACGAGCTTGGTACGAAGAACTCAAAACCTATCTTCAATCTCTAAAATTCTCGCCTACGATTTCCGACTCTTCCCTCTTTATTCACACATCAGGCCCCTCCCCCATCTATGTTCTTGTATATGTCGATGACATTATTGTCACCGGCCCATCCCCTTCTATCATTGACAACTTCATCTCTTCTCTTTCCGCCAAGTTCTCCCTAAAAGATCTTGGCAATCTCTCATACTTCCTCGGTGTCGAAGTTAGTCCCCACCCCAAAGGCCTTCTTTTATCCCAAACCAAATACATTCTTGATCTGTTACACCGTGCCAATATGAGTGATTGCAAACCGGTTTCTACACCAATTAGTTGCTCTAACCATCTTACGCTACATGATGGAGCGGCTTTATCTTCTCCAACTGATTATCGAGCTATTGTTGGAGCCTTAAAATATCTATCTCTCACCCGACCCGATGTCGCTTTTACGGTTAACAAGCTGTCTCAGTTTATGCACACTCCTACATCTCTACATTGGATTGCTCTTAAACAAGTCCTTCGTTACCTACACGGGACCTTTCACACAGGTCTTTTGTTGCGCCATGCATCTCCCCTACAGCTCCATGCATTTACAGATGCCGATTGGGCAGGCGACAAAAATAATTATTGAAGCACAAGCGGTTACATAGTATATCTTGGTTCAAATCCCATTTCATGGAGTTCCAAACGGCAAAGTACTCTTGCTTGGTCATCTACCGAAGCCGAGTTTCGTGCTGTTGCATCAACCACCACTGAAGTCTTATGGCTCAAATCATTACTACAAGAACTTGGGTTTAAATCAACATCTATCCCAACCATTTTTTGTGATAATCTCAGTGCTACACAATACTCGATTAATCCCATCTTTCACTCCCGTATGAAACACTTAGCACTTGACTTCCATTTTGTTCGTGAAAAGGTTCATGATCAGTCTATACGAGTTATACACGTCTCCGATGATGACCAACTGGCTGATGCCCTCACCAAGCCGTTGTTACGACCGAGATTCCAATATCTCATAAACAAGATTGGACTTGTCTCGCGACCGTCCATCTTTCGGGCCATATTAAAGATGATACATGACCTTCACTTGATTCAAATTAATTTGAATATTTTCCCTCTCGATCAAATCATCCCATTATAGTATGATTGTGAGAATATGTTCAAATCATCTCGTTATAATATGATTGTGAGAATAATTTAACTATGGAATGTGTAGCTGTATGTCATTATGTTAATTATCATTCCTTGTATATTTATACCCAACGTAAATGTAAATGAAAATATAACTTGCATTTGATTTTCAATATTCTCTCATCTTCATATTTACAACATAGACATAAACTGATAAACATGCTCAAGCTTAGATTGGTTTTGTAAATATCGATCTAGCTACACCTTCATGTTACCAAACTTTGATAGCTGGTCATCTTCTTCTTTTTCTTCTCCAATTCTGTTGATATAATGTACTGACTATTTTTTTATTTTTTTATTTTATTTTTTTTGTTTTTTTTTTTCTAAATTTCTTACATACTGAAATCAACTTCTAACACCATGTGTGCAGCACACAACTTTTAGCAATGTTTCTAATAACGTGTGATCTTACATTGTCACGCTTTGAGCAAATATTTTACCAAGTAAGTGTTATATATGTTTTAAATATAAACAACTCAATCAACATGAACATATTATTATTTGATTGATAATTTGATGTTTTATATACTAATAATGTGAAATTGATCGATATGATAGTTATTGTATGTATTTAAACAAATAATCATACTTACTAGTACATAAATTCTATATAAATGTTGTTATTTACGGTATATTAATGATATACGTATACATTTTTATCTTTGAATGGAATGATCAATACATATGTTATAAATTATTAATTATATATGTTTTATGTTTTATGTTTTATGTTTATATATGAAAGATGTACGTATGACCACATGCTAATAAAATTATGCATCATCATTTGGGTGTGCATAAATTTATAAATGGACCGGAACTGGTCTCGTTACACCAAAGATATAGTTTAAATGGAATTGGTTCCATTGATTAATAGTTTAATTTATAAATGAATTATACAGAGAATAAGACCATAAGTAGTGATAAAGTCTCACATTTAGACATTATGTATCACGTGGCGCCTAGTCATAGTTATGATTTTTTACCAAAAACAAGTAGTCATAAAATCTCCATAACTTTGTTTATTTGTTTTTTTTTAATTATCATGCCTATTACCAGCGTTATCTACAAAACGCCACCCAAAAATAAATAACCAAAACGCCTCCATAAAGCCTAGGGGGCGGTGATCCCAGGCTTTATGACCTCATAAAGCCTCCATAAAACCCCACTACGAATGGTCTAATAACTAATTAATGGTTCTAGAAGCGTGTATGTTAAAACAAAACGGAGAGGGAGGGCCGGAGGGTCGACAGGCTCCCATTCCTTACTTTTGACGACTATGATTCAAAGTGAATGGATTCCATTTTTGTTAATTAATCACGTTTTGTACTTGCATGCATGAACTTCTCCATAACGTACAACAAAAAATAGCTAAACAGGCTTTTGAGTTGATTAATCAGTTACCCATTTACGTTCCTCCATGCTTGTTTAAAATTAGCTCGAATTAATCAAAACAATTATTTAATGTGGGTCTTAATAATCCATATAAATTGTTTTAAAGGTACTCGAATTATTCAAAATTAATTGTTCAAAATGGACTAATTACATTATCTGAATTAAATGTTATTATAAGAATGATAATAATTTACTAAATGAATATTCTATTAATTGAGATTGCAATTTATAATACAATGATATCCGATAACTTTGGAAGGGAACCAATCTATGGTAACTATTATGCCTAAGAATATGCTGAATACTATAATTACAATATTATGCCTAAGAATATGCTGAATACTATAATTACAAATATTCACACAATATTTGCTAATACACCCCCGCAGTCGAATCGGGAGGTTGTCGGACGTTGAGACTGGATCGAAAATCATCGAACAAAACACGAGGCAAACCCTTGGTAAAGATGTCTGCTATTTGGTACCGGGAGGGGACATGCAACACGCGAACGCACCCCCGTTGTACCTGCTCCCGAACAAAGTGGATGTCCAACTCAATGTGTTTGGTGCGCTGGTGTTGAACCGGGTTACCAGATAAGTAAATAGCACTGACGTTGTCGCAGTAAACCAGGGTGGCCTTTGTTAGCGGTTGATTTAATTCCAGCATCAAGTTTCGGATCCAACAAATTTCAGCAACCACATTGGCAACGCCTCGATACTCGGCTTCGGCACTGGAACGCGAGACGGTTGGTTGTCGTTTGGAGGACCAAGAGAGCAGACTATCACCAAGGTAGACACAGTAACCGGACGTAGACCGCCGAGTGTCGGGGCAACCTGCCCAGTCAGCATCAGTGTATGCCCGAAGAGATATATTGGGAGCAGGAGCCAGCGAGAGACCGTACTCCGTAGTACCCTGTAAATACCTGATTATACGCTTAAGTGCGTCCCAATGATGATCAAATGGTGAATGCATGTGCATGCAAATCTGCTGGACGGCATAAGAGATGTCAGGACGAGTGAAGGTAAGATACTGCAGAGCACCTGCCAGACTGCGGTACAGAGTGGGGTCATGAAATGGAGAAGATGATGCGTTCCCAAGTTTGGAGCCGGTGTCAACTGGGGTTGCAACAGGTTTACAAGAATCCATAGCAGCCCGATGGATAATGTCCCGGGCGTAAGACTGCTGAGACAAGAACATGTGATCCCCGTTGCGAGTAACAGAAACACCGAGAAAGTAAGTCAATGGTCCTAAATCCTTCATGGCAAACTCTCCAGATAAAGAACGCAAGAGGCGGGTACGTAAGGCCTCAGAAGATGTAGTGAGGATGATGTCATCTACATATAGAAGTAAGTAGGCGGTGTCCTGTCCATGGTGATAGATAAACAGAGAAGTATCAGACTTGCTCTGTGTGAAACCCTGCAGTAATACAAAGTCAGTAAACCTTTGATACCAGGCTCGTGGAGCCTGTTTTAAACCGTAAAGCGATTTGTTGAGCCTGCATACAAAGTTAGGGAAACGTTGATCTCTAAAGCCCATAGGTTGGTGCATGTAGACAGTTTCTTCCAAATTACCGTGAAGAAATGCGTTGGTAACATCCAACTGATTAATGGACCAGGACTTAGAGAGAGCCAATGTAAGGACAAGGCGAATGGTCGTCGGTTTAACCACCGGACTAAAAGTGTCCCCACAGTCAATACCAACCTGCTGACCACGACCATCACAAACTAAACGGGCTTTATACCTCTCCAAACTACCATCCGAACGAAACTTATGTTTAAAAAGCCAAATACACCGAATAACGTTCATATCGGGCCGACGAGGAACTAACTCCCAAGTCTCATTTTTAATAAGTGCACTAAACTTGTCATTCATGGCATGTTGCCATTCAGGCGAGGACAAGGCAACCTGTGGTGAGTTGGGTATAGGAACGACGGTGGTGGTATGAAGGTTAAATGGGTGTTTGGGTTTGTGGATACCGTCCATGGAGCGGGTGCGCATGGTGTGGGCTGGAGGTGGTGGTGGTTCGTTCGGTGGGGCAGTTGAGGTGGGGGTTGGGGACGTATGGGCTAGGGGGGAGTTATGGGCATGTTGGGCGTGTGGAGTGTGGGCTGGTTGAGGGGCCGAAGGTGGAGTAGAGGGGGATTGGGCCGTACGGTGGTGAGGTGTAGAGGAGGTGGGCCGGTTTGGGCTTGGGGGGCCAGAAGGAGTATGCGGTAGGGCCGGAGAAGTGAAGGTGAAGTTATCCCACAACAGTGGGTTGGAAGGAGTGTCAAGAAAGTCATAGGAAGTGGGGGCGGAGGGTAGGGTGGTGGCGAACGGGAAGATGGTCTCTTCAAATTGGATATGACGAGACACAAAAATGGTATTAGTGGTGAGGTCTAAACAACGGTACCCACGGTGATGTGGGGGGTAACCGAGAAAGACACAAGGTTTAGAACGGTTGGCGAGTTTGTGAATGGTGGTGGATGGTAGTAACGGATAGCAGAGACACCCGAACACGCGAAGGTGCTCATAAGTGGGGTCGCATCCATATAAGCGGGTGGTAGGAGATAGAAATTGTTGGTGTTTGTTTGGAATAATATTTAATAAATAAGTGGCGGTTTCAAGAGCAAAGTGCCAGTAGGCGGGTGGCATGGAGGATTGAGCAAGGAGTGAGCGTATCATATTGTTAATTGTTCTAATCTTACGCTCAGCCTTGCCGTTTTGAGACGAGGTATAGGGGCAAGAGAAGCGAAAATGCATGCCATTTTGACGACAAAAGTTATGAAACGCGTTGTTGTCGTATTCTTTGCCATTATCGCATTGAAACTGTTTTATTTTACCATTGAATTGGGTATTTATGTAGGTGTTAAAAATTGAGAAAACAGAGAATACATGTGATTTGTGGGTGAGGGGAAATGTCCATAGAAAATTAGTGAAGTCATCTAAAAACAAAACATAATACCGGTGGCCCCCGGTGCTAGGCACGGGGGAGGTCCATAGGTCACTGTGTATAATGTCAAACGGCAAACTAGTATGATTACAAGAATCAAAAAATGGAAATCGAACACTTTTACCAAAAACACATGCTTGACATAAAGTGTTGTCATATTTATTAGATATACTAGAAAAAGATAAAGGCAACGATTGCAAAGTTGAGAAGCCCGGGTGCCCAAGGCGTTGATGCCAACGGTCTTGAGTGGTGGCCACAAAAGCTGTAGGGGTGGTTTTGAGCGGGAGAGGAGCAGTCAGTGGGTATAGGTCGCCCGAGCTATTGCATCGTAGGAGGGGCGCCTTGGTCTTGAGATCCTTCACAGTAAAACCGAAAGTGTCAAATTCTATGGACAATAAATTATCAGTAGTAAGTTTGCGGACAGAAATAAGGTTTTTGACAAGATTTGGGGCAAATAGGACATTGTTTAATTTAAATGGTGGGAAGGGAGGTGGGAGGGTTAGGTTGCCTTGGCCAATCACAGGAATGGTCATACCATTTCCGACTACAATAAATTTAGAAGTGCAAGTATTAAAAGAAGACGGGGAGATCGTACCTTGAGGCGTTTTCATATGGCTAGAAGCACCAGTATCCATAACACCATTTGGATCCGGCTGGCTTAGTGACAGAGCATACAAGGCCTGCTGGATGTCAGTAGGAGAAAGAGTGGCGGTGTATGCCTGAGCCGGGGCTGCACCCAAAATGCCAGCCGAGGAGGTATTGGTCCGAGGAGCAGAGGGGTAAGGGCATGGTGTGGTGCCGGGTGGTGGGCTGTGTTGCATAAGCGAACTCCATTGGCTGGCCGTCCACGAATTCGGGAACACAATGTAGGGGTGTTGAGGGTGGTTGGTGTTGGAGCGATCCCCACGGCTGGTACCCCGTCCCCGGTTTCTTGGTCGGCTGTTCCCGCGGCTGCGAGTAGACGAGGAGGCGGCGACAGGAGGTTGTGAGACGGTGGTTGCAGCAAGGGCGGTGGCCGAAGAGGCCGCTGCCCTGGCGGAGACTGATTTCTTCGTGGATTCGGCCATAGTGAGACGGGAGCGACATTCACTGAAATCTGGCAAGGGGTCACGATTCTGTAACACCGTGGAGATGCTCTCATATGCTTCGGTGAGGCCGGCTAGGAGTTGCGAGACCAAACGTTGATTATCAACCGGGGCACCCACACCGTTCAATTGATCGGCCAGGTGTTTGGCATGTTGACAATAGGCAGCCATGTTCGGAAACGATTCTAGGTGTATGTTTGAGAATTGGTGTTGTAGAAGAATTTGACGAGTACTCTTGTTGTCATTGAAGTGGTTTGCGATTGCGAGCCAGGCTTCGTAAGCGGTCTGTCCGGGAATCAGGATAATATGGAGAAGAGGTTTGGAGATGGTGCCATAGATCCACTGCAAAACGAGTGCGTCTAGGCGGGACCAGAGAGCATCAGCCGCAACCTTGGCAGCGAGGGCCTTGGCTATGTCTTCGGCTGACGAGGAAGTAGGTGGGACGGGTGCTGGTGTGCGGGGCAACAGGTGTTCGTACACCTGATAAGCACGGCAGTGGACTTCGAAGAGAGCGGTCCAGGTGGTGAAGTGTGAGGATTCATCTTCAAGAATGAGAGGGATCATATTCTTGATGTTTGTGACAGCCATTGCGGGGTGAAGGGTGGCGTCCATGGTAGGAAGAAAAAGAGGTAAAATAGGATCGGAGTTTATGATACCATATAAGAATGATAATAATTTACTGAATGAATATTCTATTAATTGAGATTGCAATTTATAATACAATGATATCCGATAACTTTGGAAGGGAACCAATCTATGGTAACTATTATGCCTAAGAATATGCTGAATACTATAATTACAATATTATGCCTAAGAATATGCTGAATACTATAATTACAAATATTCACACAATATTTGCTAATAGTTATATTCTATTCGATGGAAAGGATTAAATATCGTAAACATACATTAAAAAATATATATTTATGAATGCGCTCGCACCTAGGGCGCGTTGTCAAAAAGGTCTTATCGTGTCTAATAGGTTAGAAATGACGTACCTAACACAAATATTAAACATTAATACGACTCATTTATCTACTTTATATCTCATTACTTATGTTTTTTTTCAAAATCTCATCACACTTTCTCTCAATTCCATCAATTCGTTATTGATTCCGGTACTGAATACTGGAGTTTGGAGAGTTAATATTATTATTATTATTATTATTATTATTATTATTATTATTATGTTTGCTCCTTATGAGAATAATATTGAATGATAACTGAATAATCTTTCATTAACAATATGTTCTAATTATATACAGAATACATTCATTTGAAATATGAAATAATCACAATAATATAGAAACTATTGAATACAAAATAATATATCTAAATATAATGTATTGGCTTGTCATTTCAAGTTGTGTTTGGCTGTAACTGTGTGTATGACTAGTAGGCCCCCCGCAAGATGGACGATCAAGAGGTCAGTCCAGTCTTGGATAAAAGGTTATGAAACCTTGGTTTAAGTAGAGGTTTAGTTAATGCATCAGCAAGTTGATCATCGCCAGATATATGAGTTACTCGTATAGTTCCTTGATGCACCTTTTCTCGCACAAAATTAAAGTCAATTGCGAGGTGCTTCATGAGTGAATGAAATACCGGATTAACTGAGTAATGAATGACACTCAAGTTATCACAGTAGATGGCTGGTGTGACTGTTGATTTGTAACCGAGTTCAGATAAGAGAGAAATAATCCATTGAACTTCCATTGTGGTAGATGCAACAGCTCGAAATTCTGCTTCAGTGGAGGATCGTGCTATGGTAGGTTGGCGTTTGGAACTCCAAGAAATGGGATTCTACCTGAGATAAACAATATAGTCCGTGGTACTTCGATACGTAGGTCGATCATTAGCCCAATCAGCGTCGGTAAATGCATAAAGTTGTAACGGGGGAGTTGTGTTTAAAGAACAAACCATGGTGTAAAGTACCGTGAAGATAATGAAGTAACCGTTTAAGGGCGGCCCAATGTATGTTGGTTGGTAAATGCATGAACTGAGAAAGTTTATTAGCAGCAAATGCTACGTCGGGTCTAGTCAGGGCTAGGTACTGTAAGACTCCAACAAGAGCACGATATTGAGTGGCGGATGGTAAATGGGTACCATCAGTAGGGGTAAGATGGTCCGAGAAAGACATTGGGGTGGTAGCCGGCTTACAATCACTCATATTGGCTCGAGTTAACAAATCAAGGATGTATTTGGATTGAGAGAGGAAGATACCGTGATTATTTGGGATAACTTTGACACCTAAAAAATATGAGAGATTCCCGAGATCTTTGAGTGAAAAATGAGAAGCAAGAGAGTTTATGAAACAATTTATAAGCGATGTATCTGGACCCGTAATGATGATATCGTCCACGTACACGAGAAAAAAAATGGGGTTTAACGTGGCACGATTAATGAATTAAGAGGGATCGAAGATGGTTTGTTTGAAACCGACAGAAAGAAGATACGAATTCAATTCATCGTACCAAGCACGTGATGCTTGTCGAAGGCCATATATAGCCTTATTTAGTTTGCATACGTCGTTCGAGAGAGAAGGGTCGGCGAAGCCGGGAGGTTGGCACATGAATACGTGTTCAGTTAAGGTACCTTGGTGAAAGGCATTGTTGATATCGAGTTGGCGAAGAACCAATTTTGGGAAGTGGCTAAGGAAAGGATGACACGAAGGGAAGCCGGTTTGATAACCGGACTAAAGGTATCAACGTAATCTATACCGGGACATTGATGGAAACCTTTGGCAACAAGACGAGCTTTTAAACGATCAACAGTGCCATTCGGTTTGAATTTAGTTTGAAAAACCCATTTACATCCAACAAGACTAGGTGCTTGGTCGCTTGGAACAAGCGACCAAGTTTGGTTACATTGCAAAGCATTAAATTCGTCTTGCATTGTTTTACGCCAAAGAGGGCTTTTTAAAGCTTGAGTAACAGAAGTGGGTTCATTTGGGTGGGTAGAGGTGGCATTATGAAGGACAAAGTTATCGTTATGATACTCGAAATTTGGTTTACGTGTGGTGTGGGTGTGAGGTGGTGAGGGAAGGGGTGCATGTTGGCCATTGAGAGTTGAATATATTTGGTCAGAATGTGTGTTGGATGTGGGTAAGATGGTGTGGAATGGATTGGGGATGTGTGGGCCGAGAGATTTGTTAGGCCATGGGAGTCATTGGTGTTTGTGGTTGGAATAGATGAGTTGGGTTGGGAAGTAATAGATGTGGGTTCTGTGGGTATGTTTGGGTGGTAGGGGGTGGGTCGGTATTAGTGGGAGTGGGAGTGGGAGTGGGAGTGGGATAGGGTATTGTTTGGGTTTGGGGAGTGGTGTTTGAGTGATTTATGGGAGGAGTTGAGTGGTTGGTAACGGGTGTAGGGTGAAGAGTAACAGTAATGGGTGACCAAGTATCCGGAGTAGGAGGGGGTGGTGTGGAAGTTTGGGAAAGTTTTTCATAAGGAAAATGATTTTTGACAAAGTGAACATGGCGGTATACATAGACTTTGTTAGTTTGAGGGTCTGTAATATGCACTTTGAGTAAATGAGTAGCCTACAAAAATGCAAGGTTTTGATTTTGGCTGAAGCTTGTGAGAGTTATATGGACGTAACCAAGAGTATGATAAACAACTAAAGCTACGGAGTTTGTTTTAGTTTGGTAATGTGTTGAATAAACGAAGGTATAGGGAATCATTTTGTAGGGTAGAAGTGGGTAATCTATTTATTAAGTAAGTAGCGGTGGTGAAAGCAAAGGGCCAAAAATGAGGTGGCATTTTGGCATGAGATAAAAGGTTTATGCCGGTTCCGACGATGTGGCAGTGTCGACGCTCGGCATAACCGTTGTGCTCGGGGGTGTGAGGTGGAGAAGTGAGGTGAGTGATGCCACAATAGGCAAGATGAGAGGCTAGTTTGATCTATTCGCCTCCGTTATCCGAGAACAATTGTTGTATTTTACATTTAAAATAATTTTCAAAGGTGTTGAAAATTAATAAATGTAGTGAGTGAATCGGATTTCTTTTTAAGTGGATATATCCAAGTGTATTTCGTGTAGTGGTCAACAAAAAATATGTAATATTTATAGCCGTCATAAGAAGTAACCGGAGAGGACCAAACATCCGAAAATAAAAATTGTAGTGGTGCATTAGAAGTAATAGATGAGACATGAAATGGATGTTTATGACTTTTATTAACGCAACAAGAGTTACATGAGTCACTAAAATAAGAAATAGATGAAACTAAGGAAGAAAGATATTGTAGCACTTGTGAATGCGGGTGTCCAAGCCGGTGATGTCATAAGGATGATTTATTTTGATGAACATAAAAAACGGATGACGGTGATTTCAGACAGTGCTCGTAGATCCCGTGATTAGCGATTCCCCTAAGGAGCGGGAGGTGGTATTTGCAGTTCTTTAAAACAAAATTGAGAGAAAAGAACTGGATTAGAATATTATTGTCAAGATATAAGCGGGATATAGATAAGATATTACGAGATATAGATGGAACACATAAAACGTTATGTAAAACCAAAGAGATGGTGTCAAAGTGAAGTGTTAAAGAACCAATATGAGTGATAATAAGAGACGAACCGTCGCCAATGACGAGTTCTTGAGTTACTTCATACGGGGCATGTAGAGACAAAACACTGAGGCCATTCGTGATGTGATGGGAGGCACCACTATCAAACATCCAAGGCTGGTTGCTGGTATTTGAAGAGGCTAGAACATGCATCATATGAGCTTGTGGAGGGTTTTTTTGTGTTACATTGGGTAAAGGAGGCAGGCCAATATTTGGATACATTTTCTTGAATTAATAGCATGAAGTGAGTGAGTGACATTGTTTAAAGCAAAATTGGCATTTACCGAGGATTGGGCGACCAGGAGTAACATGTTGATTGGTGGTCGGATTCTGTTGTGGAGTAGGCAGAAGTCCTGCAGACCGAGTGTTGTTGCGGTTTTGCCAAGGTTTGTGTGTAGGGCGGGTGTGGGCGGTAAAGGCAGTAGTTGGTTGGTGTAAATCAGTAGCAGCAGTAGATGATTGTTGGGCCAATGCTAACTCATGATTTATGAGTTTTTCATGCAACTCATGGAAAGAAATTGGAGTATCAAGGTTGTTCACAGCTTTAGTAGGACCTTTGTAGGAGCTATTTTCAAGGCCGTTAAGAATAGAATCAGTAACATCTTCTTGGTCAAGTGGTTTACCCAGAATAGCAAGTTCATCAGTGATGGCCTTAACCGATTGCATAAAATCAGAAATAGTTTGGTTTGGACTCTTCGTGGTTTGTTTGAGACGGTGTCGGAGTTGTTTGATTTGGCCATGGGAGGAAGAGGCATAGGTGTTAGAGAGTATTTTCCAAGCCTCAAAGGATGACGAGGCGTTAGAAACTAAGGAAACGAGAGACGAGGAGAGGCTCTCGACTAGTTCACCGTATAATAAATTGTCTTGGCGAAACCATGCTAGATAATCGATATTGGGGATAGATTTGCCATCTTTGTCAACAGTTGGGGTTAGATCAGGAAGAGACCCATCTATGTACTTGAACAAATCTAGGCCATAGAGAAGTGCTTCAATTTGAGTTTTCCAACTCAAATAATTTGTGGTGGTTAATTTAAGGGATGCTGGTAACGCGACCATTGTGAGGGAAGAAGGTGTGGTGAGAGGGATTGTGCCAAAGGTGGCTGTGGAAGATATTGAATCAGTGGACATTATGTGTAGATGAGGAGGAGCAGTGGCTGTAGGGTGGTCGGAAAAAAATAGCAGGCGGTGGCTGTGAAGAAATTTGGTTACCAGGCGTATGATACCATATTGAATGATAACTGAATAATCTTTAATTAACAATATGTTCTAATTATTTACAAAATACATTCATTTGAAATAGGAAATAATCACAATGATATAGAAACTACTGAATACAAAATACTATATCTAAATATAATGTATTGATTTGTTATTCAAGTTGTGTTTGGCTGTAACCGTGAGTATGTCTAATAAATAACACCACTAATTGTACACAGCATGTGAAACTCCTCTAGTTCTTCCTTCAGGAACAAAGGAACAATGTTACTTCTCGTGATTTTGCTTTTGCTTTCCCTTAGCCCGTGCCTTTTGCTTTCCTTTCCTCCGATTCACCTTTTGCTTCTGCTCAACAACCTGTTATATTGCCAAGCCGATTTCAAATACTACTAATATACGTTTAACCAGTTATATTGCCAAGCCTACCAGGTGTTCGATAAAATGCCTCAATGAGTTAATTAGATTTTTTGGGTTTACGGAGGGGAGAGCAACTTATAGTTGCTCTCCTTTCTGTCACACCCCGACTTAGGGCCTAGAAGTGTGACCACAAGTTGGTACCTGTTTTGTAAATATATCAGAGTTTATGGGTTAATTTTAACGGAAAACTTTATGTTGAATATAATATTAATTTACATTGAAGTTTAGTTGGGAATTAAATACCCAAGTATTGGTTTACAAAATATATGTTTCATATTACAAGGATTTTATATAAAAAACGGAGCCATCTTGTAACGCGCTTCTATCTTCATAAGACTCCAATCCTTGCAATAGCTACTAACGCTTAATTACCTGCAATAGGTTGCAAAAATACGTCAGCTATGTGCTGGTGAATACGTATGACTCTATAAAACATTTGAATAACAGTTACAATACAAATATAGTTTTCTTGGCAAGCTCAGCGGAAGTATTTCTACTTCCGGTATATGTACCACTGCCCTACACGCACAAAAATGTTCTCCGAGCCACGTAGCCCTTAATGGAGAACTAGTTATGCCCGTTAGCCCGCGGCCACGTAGCCTTTGACTGTTTAGGCTGAACGATTATGTTTGGATCCAGACACATGTGTAATCGGTCTGAGTTTATTTTATTTTCTACTTTGTATTATAACGTTTTAGAGATCACGTAATCTCATGTAAATATTGACTGACTCATTAAGACAAACACCCGTTCATCTTATCGAGTATAAATATGTTTTGACTGATTGTACAGGTTAACGTACTCACCTGTACCGTCGGCGCGTTTGAAACCTTTGATTGATTGAGAATCATATTAACCTATACAATAATAGGCTTGTATAAATATTTTTAATGGTGTTTCTTGATTAAGCTATGATTGTTAAGCTTAACCTTGAAATCATTTATTTCTTTGCTTGTGAATGAAAACACTTTGTTTTAGGTGATGTTTGATATAGCATGCTTTGGCTTAATAGGTTATAACATGTTGGTGAGTTTCTCGAGGTAAGTAAACGGTTCCCTCGATTGATTGTGATTTGTACGAATTACTTTTTCTTAGGCAAGAAACTCACTACTAGTGATATCCCCCTTACAATTTACTACATGCCCGTCAAAAGATATCTTTTGTTAACATTACTTCATCAGGAAGTAACGTTTTATGAAAACTCGTTTGTGAATGTTTATAAAATACTTTCAAGGTTAAAGGCCATAGCCTCGATTGATGTTTAAGCTATAACTTAAATAACTTAAACGTAGCTCCTACCTTAGTAGGTGTACTCGAAATGATAATACTAAGAAAAACTTGATGGTAGGATCTTGATCTACTCGTTTATGTGATTGCTACTCGTTTATGACTTCGTTACTTGCACGAACTTCGAGAAAATGGAACGTTGGCTCGTCACGGTAATCGGGCACGCCTCTCTAACTTAACTATGTGAAGTGGAGTATGATTTTGGGATGAGAAGACCTCATACCCGTCAACCCCTTTTATAGGCGTTTTTGGTAACCCGTCGCGTTACCCAATGGGTTTTTCCTTAGCCCGTCGCGTATCACGATGCCGAAAAATAATGCCGCCTTATCTAGTTGTCACACGTGGCTGTCATATCGTGCCACGTGTTGACACGTGGTTGGACACGTGTCCACGGTTTCTTAACGTAGTCATCGCGCTACGCGATGGTCCTATGGGTTGAGCCATCGCGTATCGCTACGCCGCCCAAAACTGGGACTGTGTGCAAGTCCATAGCGCTACGCGATGGGCTTCAGCTATCCCCACCGCGTATCGCGATGGATGAAGTTTTTAGAATGTCCATTTTTAGTCCCTAGACTTATAAAGTTAGTTATTTTTGGTTAAATCCTACGGGGGTATTTACACGATGTTACATCCTCCCCACCTTTTGAATAATCTCGTCCTCGAGATTTATTGGAATAGATATGGATATTTTTTCTTCATTTATGACTTGAGCTCCCATGTATACTCGGGTCCTCGCCTTGAATCCCATTTGACTTTCACGAGCTTGAGTCACTTGCGCTTGAGGAACTTGATCATACTATCCTCGATTTGAATCGGTTGTTCTACAAACTTAAGCTTTTCGTTGATTTTAACATCCTTTAATGGCATTGCAAGGGTTTCGTCTGCTAAACGCTTGTGTAGATTGGATATATGAAACACGTCATGAATGCCTTTCATCTATTCGGGTAATTCTAGTAGATAAGCAACTGGTCCAATTCTTTCAAGTATCTTGAATGGTCCAACAAAGCATGGACTCAACTTTCCTTTCTTACCAAATCTTACTACAGCTTTCCAAGGTGATACCTTAAGCAATACTTTATCGCCTTCTTTGAATTCTAACGGCTTACGACGGATGTCTGCATAGCTCTTTTGTCTATCCCTTGCCTCTTTCAAGCGTTCACGAATTTGTATAACTTGATTAGTGGTTCTTTAAACAATTTTGGGTCCTGACAATTGGTTATCACCTGTTTCCAACCAACATACAGGTGTCCTACACTTACGCCCATCCAATGCTTCAAATGGTGCTATTTTGATACTTGTATGATAACTATTGTTGTACGAGAATTCCATTAGAGCAAGATGGGTATCCCAACTTCCTCCTAAATCAATTACGCACGCACGAAGCATATCTTCTAAGGTTTGAATCGTACGTTCGCTTTGTCCGTCAGTTTGGGGGATGATATGTGGTACTTAAGTTTAATCGAGTCCCCATGACTTTTTGAAAACTTGACCAAAAATTTGAAGTAAAACGACTATCTCTATCAGAAATGATGAATAGCGGTACACCATGTAAGGATACTATGTTCTCGACATATAGTTGTGCTAACTTATCCATGCTAAACGTTTCTTGTATCGGAATGAAATGAGCAGACTTGGTAAGTCTATATACAATAACCCAGATTGCATCATTTTGGCGAGAAGTTTTAGGTAACTTCATGATGAAATCCATGGTTATCATATCCCATTTCCAAATTGGTATTTCCGGTTGTTGTAATAATCCTAACGGCTTTTGATGTTCGGCTTTTTACTTTAGAACAGGTTAGGCATTTGGCAACGTATAGAGCAATATCCTTCTTCATACCAATCCACCAATAATTGTCTTTTAGATTGAGATACATCTTGTTGCTTCCCGGATGCATCATGTAGTTAGACTTATGAGCTTCTTCTAGAATCTTGTCTCTTAAATCTAACCATCGGTACCCAAATCCTTGTACCGAGTCTATGTATCTCATCACTTCCTTTGACCAATTGATCGATTGTACCGTTTTCTTTTTCGGCTTTAATGTTTCCTTCCTCGAGTGCTAATTTCTGAGCTTCTTTAATCTGACTAGCTAAATCAACCTTGAGTTCTAATCTAAGAGCTCAAACTCTCTTTGGCTTTTCATGTTCCTTCCTACTTAAGGCGTCAGCCACAATGTTGGCTTTCCCTTCATGATATACGATCTCACAGTCATAGTCGTTGAGCGTTTCCATCCAACGCCTTTGTCTTATGTTCAATTCTTTTTTATTGAATATATGCTTCAAACTTTTGTGATCAGTGTATACTATGAACTTTACACCATACAAATAGTGTCGCCATAATTTCAATGCGAAAATTATAGCGCCTAATTCAAGGTCGTGTGTGGTGTAATTCTTTTCATGCACTTTTAATTGTCTTGAAGCATAAGCAATTACTTTATTTCCTTGCATCAAACACATCCCATTCCCATGTGCGAAGCATCATAGTAAATGATAAAGTTCTCTATTCCTTTTGGAAAAGCTAGGATAGGTGCACTGGTTAACTTTTGTTTGAGTGTTTCGAATGTTTCTTCATGTTTCGGTCCTCATTCAAATTTAATTGATTTCCTTGTAAGTAAGGTTAATGGAACAACTATTCTAGAGAAATTTTGAATGAATCTTCGATAGTATCCAGCTAATCCTAGAAAACTTCGGACCTGAGTCGGTTTTATAGGCTTCTCCCATTTAGTGATGGCTTCCATCTTTTCCGGGTCTACTTGAATACCCTTTTCGTTTATAACATGACCAAGAAATTGAACTTCGGATAACCAAAATTCACATTTAGAGAATTTGGCATACAATTTCTCGTTTCTTAGGGGTTTCAAGTATGATTTTGAGATGAACTTGATGATCGTCTTTGGATGTTGAGTAAACAAGAATGTCATCAATGAAGACGAAAACAAACTTGTCTAAGTATGGTTTACAAATCCGATTCATCATGTCCATGAAAGTTGCCGGAACATTAGTGAGTCCAAAAGGCATAACAGTGAACTCATAATGTCCGCATCGGGTTCTAAATGCCATTTTAGGGATATCTTCTTTTTGTACTTTCAACTGATGGTAACCCAATCTAAGATCAATTTTAGAAAAACAACTTGCTCCTTGGAGCTGATCGAACAAATCATCGATCCTTGGTAATGGGTACTTGTTCTTCATCGTAACCTTATTTAGCTCTCGGTAATCTTTGCACATTCTCATCGATCCATATTTCTTCTTTACAAACAAAATTGAAGCTCCCCATGGTGACAAACTCGATCGTATGAATCCTTTTTCTAATAACTCATCTAATTGTTTCTTCAATTCTTTCATTTCCGTAGGTGCTAGTCGATAAGGAGACTTAGCTATCGGTGAAGTTCCTGGTTTAAGGTCAATTCTAAACTCTACTTCTCTGTCTGGTGGGGCTTCTGGTACTTCCTCGGGAAACACATCTTGGAATTCAGATACGATTGGCACTTCTTCCATCTTTTTAGGTTCGGGTTCTTTGGTTACATAGGCCATGAATGCAAGGCATCCCTTACCTAAGAAACAACTCGATTTTATCTTAGAGATTATTCTTACCTTTTCTCCTTCTTTATCGCCGGTTATTCGAATGGTTTTGTTTTTAGACGTTCGGATGTCAATGGCTATATCATTATATAGAATACGGGCTTGATTAGACAATAACCATTCCATACCTAAAATTACATCAAAACCTGCTAACGCTATAAGTAACAGTTGTACAGGTATGATGTGATCGGCTAACAAAATTGTGGCGTCATTTAGAGCTTCGGTTATTCTACTCACATTTCCATCAGCAGTTTCAACTTCATAATGTTTATCTAGTTTAACTAAGGGTTCATTTAATAGACTACAGAATTAATATTTAAAAAACTTTGGTTCGCACCTGAGTCAAATAATACCCTAGCATAACATTATTAATAAGAAAGGTACCGGAGTCCGGTATGTCGACGGTCTTCTATGTATCCGGAATGAAGACTGGCGCGATCCCTTTCTTGGTATCGGTCTTGGCACCGCTACCACTTGTACCAGCCGTTGTTATTGTTGGCTTTTTCTTTGGACATTCATTGTTAAAATGCCCCTTCTCACCACAGTCAAAACACACCACTGCTTTCCTCTTGCAGTCGGCTTCAACATGTCCCGATTTCTTGCAGAAATTACATATAATGGTGTTGTTTGGTCGAAGAAGTCTACCGAAGTGTCTCCTACCAAATGATTTGCAAATAGGACGATTATACACAAACACCCCTTCTCTCTTCTTCTCAACCTTCTTCATCTTTCCTCCCACAGTCGTTATCCCATCATCTCTCTTTTTCTCATCCCTGTTTCTGATCATACCATCCATCAAATATCCAGCCAACTCCATGGCAGATTCCGTTGTCGAAGGCATATGTGAATGAACCAAATCACGGATCTTGATTGGTAGTCCGTAAATATATCGTGTCACTTTGTTAATTTTGGGAGAGACCAAATGAGGGACAATCCTACAATACTCAAGAAATTTGGTGTTATATTCCTTGAGATTGGTTCCAATAACTTTATAATTCCAAAGCTTGGTTTGTATTTGATCAATTTCATTGATTGGACAAAATATCTTCAGTATCATCTCTTTAAACGTACCCATTCCAAATTATACAAATTATCTCTTCCCTTGACCCCAATGAGGGTATTCGACCATTCTAACGCCTCCCCTTTAAACATTTGGGAGGTATATTGAACTTTCTCTCTTTCCGTACACTTATGAATTAGCACGATAGACTCCATCTCCTCCAACTATCGGAGGGTAACAATCGCTCCCTTATCCCCGTGAAATTCCTTAAGCTTATAAACCTTGAAAACTTTAAAGTCACAACATTCATGTATTTTTAATTTTTGGTTAAATCCTACGTGGGTACGCGATGTTACACTTTCTCCTCTTAGTTTGGGTTTTTACTCCCAAAACTCAGCTCGAGTTTGTTTGTTGGCCTTTCGTCATGTGGGGTTATGACCAGGGCTCGGATTGTCAACGGAGCCCCATCGGGGGAGGTGGGCATGGGCTATTTAAAAGGTTTTTGGCCGTTTTTAGAGGATTCCATTGCTGCCCAGATGGATTTGTTGGGTCCAAGGGGATCCAAAGGTTAGTGGCACATATAAAGCGGGCTACACCTATATTCGGATGAGAAAAAATGCGCTATGCGGTATCTGGGGATTTTGATCTTTTTGTTGCTTTGGAAGATGCTCTAAAGGTTGTCAAACAATGGTTGTGCGGTGAGTGCATGTCTTTACAGGCCCTTAATCGGCACTGTCACCATGTAGACAAAGTTATCAAGTTCAAAGGTGACACGGGAGGGGTGGAAGACTTCCTTGTCGGGATCCCTAAGCCACAACTTGCAATAGATGTAGTTGCTTTGGGTGGGATAGATTTGGACGCGACCCTCTTTGACCGTATTTTCGAACTTCCGTTAAACACAATAAAAAGCATCCCTCCTAGCTGTTGCATGGCATTTGCCCATGCCTTATTTGTTTCATTGTGCAAGATGGTGTCTAGGTCAGAGTCCATTGAAGCGTGGGTTAAACTTTTGATATTGGCCCGTTGAACATTACAAGTTGTCAAGCCTTTCAACCGACAGGAGCGTAGGTCGGGGAATAGGAAATCCTTACAATGTCATTCTATTTGGCAGGCCCTAGCAAGTTGGGGTGATGGAAGTGGGTGTGTTGATCTTATCCAGTCGCTCTTTAACCAATTGATGGATATGGGCTCAAGAGCCAATGAGGCCTCATTCGGGGTGGATCATTCTAGGGAGGGCCTCAATGCTGAGCAATGTATTCGAAAAGTTGCCGATGGGCACTTCACAACCACATTTAAAGTTTTACGCTTTTTGGCTGTTGCTCATCTTGGTGACGCTTATATGAAAGCGTTGCTTGATAAGCATCCCATCTTGCCCCCGCCAGCCTTGCCTGAGGCCTTACTCGCGGTGGCCCCTTTGGTTGTGGATGTTGAAAGTGTTCTAGGGTGTATTAAATCCTTTCCTAAAGGGACTTCTTGTGGTAGAGATGGGGCCCAACATATTTTGGATGCCCTATGTGGGGAAGGATCCGCGATTGTCGTGGGGTTGCTTAAGGCTATCACTGAGGTGGTTAACTTGTGGTTAAGGGGGGGATGCCCTATTGCTTTGGCGGAGTTTGTGGCTTCGGCCCCCCTAACGCCACTGCTTAAGCCCGACAATGGGGTTAGGCCTATTGCCGTTGGCGTGATTAGGAGAAGTCTGGTATTCAAAGTGGCTATAAGGGGTGTTGGGAAAGAGATGGCAAAATACCTTGGTGATTTTAAATTCGGGGTGGGGACCCCGAGCGGAGCGAGGCGGTGCTTCGTAGCGTGAATAGATTTCTTAATATGTTCCACTTTGATGGGTCGTTGGCTTTGCTTACAGTAGATTTTTCTAATGCCTTCAACCTAGTGGATAGGACCACACTCCTGCAGGAAGTTCGTGTCAGATGCCCATCTATTTCCTTATGGATTAATTTTCTTTACATGCAACCGGCTAGGCTATACGTAGGGAATGATTGTATCCAGTCAACTGCTGGGGTTCAACAAGGCGATCCTTTAGGACCCCTTCTCTTTTCATTAGCTTTACACCCCCTCATTCATCAAGTACGAGATGGTTGCAAGTTACTTTTTCATGCATGGTACTTAGATGATGGCACGATTATAGGAGACGCCATTGAAGTGGCTAAAGCCTTGGATATTATTTGATCCAAGGGGCCAAGTTTGGCGCTTGAGCTATTATTAAAAAGACCGAAGTATATTGGCCGTCGTGCAATGGGGTAAAGGCAAAAGTAGGTTTATTTCCTATCGGGATTGGGAGACCGGAGTTAGGGGTAAAAATCCTCGGAGGTGCGGTTAGCCGGGACGCTGGGTTTATCAGTAGTTTGGCCATTACCAATGTGAGCTTCTCTTGCTTCGCTCATGTATGGGGGTGGCTAAGTTGTTGTCTCTATTTTTGACAAAGGGCTTCGAGCGGCGATTGAGGATATTGTGGTATGTGGGGGTCCATTTTTTAGGGATTTTCAATAGAGACTAGCCTCTCTCCCTATCCATTTCGGTGGTTTAGGGTTATATTCAGTTGAGGATGTTTCCACCTATGCTTTCGTAGCCTCGAGAGCACAATCTTGGAAGTTACAGGACCACATTTTGCGTGATTGTGGTGTTGATGGGTTAGATTCCGATTTTGGGTGTGCGATGGATTATTTGCTCAACTCTATTCCCGATTTTGATCTTGGCGGGTTCGCTAATAAGGACACCCCCCTAAAGCCCAAAATGCTTTGGCAAGTACCCTTTATAGTAAAACCGTCCAAAGTTTAGGAGAAAAGTTTGGCATGTCCTCTCGTCAGAGAGCGGTATTAGAATGTCTTCATGCTCAAGACTTTTTGACTGTCACCCCCATCGAAGGGTTAGGCCAGCACATGTCAGCAGTAGAGTACCGAGCCATTCTTAAATATCGTTTAATGATCCCCCTATTCCCAGTTGATGAGCCCTGCCCGGTTTGTCGTAAGGTTTGTTTAGATAATTTTGGTGAACACGCGTTTCATTGAAAAGAACTCCCGGGGTTTAAATATATACATGATTTGGTCAGGGATGTCCTTTGTGATAAAATAGGTGGGAATCTCGGCAAGAAAAGAGGCTCCTGTGAATTTCTTGCCGGATCCACGTGAAGGAATGTTTACTCTCCGACCAACGAACATTCTTGTGTTTGGATGAGCGGTGGGGAAGCATGCTTGTGTGGACCTTACTAGGGTGTCCCCTCTTGTCGGGGACTTAGGGACACCGGGTTTGTTGCTAGGCAGGCTGTGCTAAAGGCAGAAGAAGGAAAAATTGCTAAGCACGAGAAGGCGTGTGTGGAGAATCAACACGCCTTCATTCCTTTTGCTTTTGATACATTTGGGTCTCTTGCTCCCGATGCTGCTACGTTTCAAAAAAAGTTCAGCGGGTCGTGCACAGTAACTTATCGACGCCGAAGAACGATAATTTTGTTTTCAGTAGGATCGGTCTAGCCATTCAAAAGGGGGGTGGCGGCGCAACTTGTTGCCCGCTTACCTGCCTCTTTATTATAATTGGATCCTTTTATTTAAAATGAACTTATGAGAATTTATTTTAAAAAAAATCACAATTTACTTTTTTTTATTAGGATGTTTAATGGTGTCTTAAAAAGGTGTCAACTCAGAGTTCTCACACCACATACAAAACATATATACATAACAAAAAGGCTTCATCTACCTTTACCCCTTTTTTTTCTTTTTATAGATCAACAATCCGTGTTGCCTCTCACCACAGACTGTCTCATCAACCGGTATTGATAAACGTTTATTCCTTTTTAGACAAAGGAACACATTTCCAAAGAATGCGACATTCCCTGACTCCAATATCTTATTCTTGTGTATGTACGAATTCTACTCATGGATTAAAAAAAAATGTCATGCATTGAGGTTATGAGTATATCCGATGAATATACAATCTAAAGTTTTAGGTTATATCTTATGAACATGAGGTGTTAGTATTACAATATTGACTACTCACCTCCATACTCTCAATTATATGCACGATAATTCTTTTATGCATCCATAATTCATATGATATATCTTATCTAAAATAGTTTTTTTTATAGTACATCTCCCTCACAATTTTTTATTATAAATCTATTTATATGTTAATTCTTACATACACATACACATACTAGCTTTTAGCCCGCGTTACGCGGGTTACTTAAAAGTTTTTTTTTATTATTAAATATTATGTTAATGTGGTAATATTTTAAATACAAAAATTGTGTTAATAATATTATGTTTTTAATGAGATTATAAAGTTTGTTTTTAATGGCTTAATAAGACTTATTCCAGCAAACATAGTATACTCGGGTATTGTAGTTTGTTTGAGATTGAACTATGCTCGTAAGTATGTTTGAGATCTTCTTATTGTATCTTTGCTCGACCCACCAAATCACTTGAAAACTTGGCTTAAGCTTTGATACATCAAGTGTTTGTTCTAACACAAACCGTGCTCGACTAAAGAACAGCTTTACTCGACTAAGTGTAGCTTGGACGATGCTTGACACTTAACCTTACTCGAATAAGATACCTTGCTCGAAGTGTTTGGTCTGCTCGAGTTTCATAGCATATCTTCAGGGCCGTCTCTGAGGATTTAAATACCTCGGCCGAGTTGAAATTAAAAAGGCTCGTAGGCTTGAACAAGTAACGAAATTTATAAGATAATTTTTGTAAATGCCGATTAACGTTATAACAATAAACAAATCAAAATTATAGTATTAAAAGTATATACTATAATAGCTAACGACTAAACGATTATTCATGAAATTATCCTAGCATTCTAGCAAAAATCTAGTTTTCTCTTATTTATGTAGCGCCAAATGGTTGTCTAGATGACATAATTGATTGCTAAAAATCAAATATAATTAGGAAAATCATATCATCGGAATGAGTTTATCATGACAATAACGGTGACACAGAACTATAAGTTTAAAAGAAAATGGTCAAAATAAATAAAATAATCTCTATTCTCTACCGGTCTCTATTCTCAACCAACCAATCCATATATTACAAGCGCAGCTATTATCAAATAAAACTACCATTTTTCTAAAAGAAAGAAATACGGAGTAACATATATAACTAAATTCTAAATGACAAAGTAATAACTAATTAAACTTCATTTGAAAAGAAAATCTAGTTACTTTAATTAAAAAATCATAGAGTAAAAGTAACTAATAAAACTCTAGCCATACATTTCAAGATTGTTGTGCACTTTTTAAAAATAACACAAAAAATGGTAACTACATACAAAAATACTGTGTAGGTTAAGAATTAAATATTATTTATTGGCTTTTAACTTTATTAGATAGGCTTTTGTTATTTTACATTAATGCCCCAACTATCTTCTTCTTCATACAATTTCTTTTCTTTTTCACAGGTCTTTCGATTACCACAATGGAATAAAAAAACAATTACGACACTTTCTCATGTCTTCCTTTCCATCTATTAAAACGGGGTCAAAACTACAAAAGAAATCGGGAAAAAAGAAATTTATATACATAATATCAGGAAAATTTAAAATCTTTTGTGCCCCTAAAACGAATGTGTCCCGGCCGGCCGCCCACATTGCACACCCTGTGGGCCGGCCCTGCATATCTTGAAGATAACCTTACTCAAATAAAATACATTGCCCGAATAAATACATTGCTCGAAGTGCCTGGTATGCTTGAGTTCGACACTTATAGATTTTTTAAGTTTGTTAAGAAATTTTTTATGTTTGTGGAATTTTATATATTTGGGCTTTAGAACTTTTTGGGATTGTTTTTTCTTTTATGTTAGTGGGCTTTTATATAAACTCTTTTTTGAATGTTAATATTTTGATCGTGTGCGTATGAGGTAAGTTATTGTCCACTTAATACCTTATTTAAATCCATTCTATGTTTATATCACTTGAGTTACGTATTTTCATTTAAAATGCTAATCTTTCATATTTTATATAGCCTTGTTTATGTGAAATTTTTTTTTTAAAACAGATTGTTATGAAATGAGTTGTGGTATATATATTTGATATCAAAATTTTTTAAAACATTCTCTTTTAATTTCATGGTTTAATTTATATATTTACTAATTTTGTTAAGATGTGTTTTTATGTTAGTGAGGTTTTATATATTTGAGCTTAGAAGTTTTTGGGTTTGTATTTTATTTTAATTATTGGGCTGGTATGATTAATGTTTTAGTCTACCAATGTTTGAAAATAGCGAATATCATCATCATCATCATACCTATCTGTGTTCTTCCAAGAAATTAAGTCTTTACGTCTTCAGCTCTGTTCTTCATTACTTACTACAACAACCGATAAACATTAACCCTAATTTTAAAAACGCAATAAGATTATCAATGGCGAACATAGTTGCCTGGGGTTTGGAGAAGTTGGTAAAGATAATGTTCTTTAAGCTTACGATTTCTGGAACAAATACATACTATAGGTAATAGGAAGATTTTTCCATTTGTTGAAGAGAAGATCTTTTAGATCAGATTGTTGTTAGTCTTAATGGTGTTGTTGAAGATGTTGAAGCGATAGTTTATGTGAGGGGGTGGTTGTTTTTTCCCAATGATAATAGGGTCGTGGTTAGGTTTGGATGGTAGTGCCAAAGTTATGAGTCGAGAGATATTATTAGAGTCAGATAATTTGCCTATGTTGAGGGAGATGGACCGTTTGAAGTATGCTAATGTTAGAAAATTCAAGGCTCATTTTGAATTAGAAAATGAGTTAAGTAAGAAGGTTGGTTGGATAGTAGGGTGCTTGAACAGTTCGCGGGTTTATTTAGGCTTTTTTTTATATTATTTCAAATATATAATTTTCGTTTATTATTTTGTATTTAAATCAAATATTACGTGAATCAATAAATTATGTTCCCTTTATAGTTTAAGTTTAAGTTTTGTGGATTTTTAGTAATTTGGATGTGCTTGTTGTAGGCTTATTTTGGACTTGCATGGGTTTGTAGTTAAGTTTGGATTTTAAGTAAGTTTTTGGGCTTACAATATTGTTGTTGTTATCATCTAATTGTTTTTTTTTTCGTTTGCGGTTTCATTATATTTTGTCTAGAATTTAAAAAACTTTAACCATAAAGAAAAATGACATCGTAGGTTGTAATCAAAACTATATTATAATACCCATCTTCAACTTTCACTCCTTCCTCCACAAGTGTTACGAGTTTCTGTTTTAAGTTCTTCGATCCCGAGAGAAACGAAGGAAAAGAAAGGCCATTTGCGATGTTGAAAAGAGAGGGATGATAGAGAAAATAACGACTGAATAATTTTATTAGGGTTTTAGAACTGTGAAAAACGTATGGATCTAATGACATGAGAGGTTTACGCAAATTTATTTAAATTTTATTTCTTATATTATTATTAATACATAATTTGAATTCGGGGTTTAATAGTTTTTTGTTTTTTTTGTATTAATTTTATCTTATTTAGGCTGATGTATATTAAAATTTATATGGGTAGCACAATAAAAATGATAAATTAACAAAATTTATCCATTTTGTAATTGTCGATATTAAAGATATTTGAATAACTTAGTCCAAAAATAAAATGATTTATTGACATACTTGTGAAATTCATGTACTAAACACTCAAGATAATAACAAATGTGTATGAGTCAATCATATTGGTTGTAGAGTTGTTACAAATCGAAAATACATGAGCATTACTTCAAATTGAACAAATATAATTACCTATTTTAGAAAATATCAAATACAAAAACATGTCAAACGTGTGTCGAGTTCTCAAAAAACGAAAACGAAATACATGAAAAAAACCGAAACAATTTGAGTATTTTGTTAATCTTAGCCGGAAATAAGGGTGTGCGAAATTAGGGTCGGCTCGAAAAAAACCCGAAGAACCGGACCTAAATTACCCGATCCAGGACCGACTTTATTTTTTAACATATGAAATCGATCATAAATATACATCCCAATAAGTTCCGGGTCGGGTTCGGGTATTAGCCCATGAAAACAAGTCAAAACCCGAAAGACCGATTTAAAAAAAAACGAACAACGTGTCCATGGGGGAGCAAAGGTGATCGGTGATGTATTGGTGTAGAAGATGGTTGGTAACCAGATAGGTAATACTTTGTTTATTTTTTATTCCAGATTTTGACTTATGAGAAAGGTAAAAAACAGCTGTAATTTTCATTTCCAACGTCTAGCTTTACTTTTATATATTATTCTATATAAAGAAAATTCAAATTAAAAAGATTTTACCTCACATAACCAGTTATTTGTCGTATATAAAACTCCTACAACTACCAAATAGTATCATTAACTAATTTCACTCAAAAGCTACAACCATTAAAAAATAAAATAAGTAAGAGACTTTAAGTTATAAGCATCAAGACGTCATCACCATCTTTCTCAAGTAACGTTCATGTCAGAAAGAGTTTGGAGGGACTCAATTGTTAAAGATGACTTGGAGCTTGAAGCTTGAAGCGACACTCGTGGATCTATGTCTTTGATGTCAACAGTCAACACTCGTTAACACGAGTTTAAGCATCATATCGGTCTCGGGTATTTAACAGTCTAACCGAAGTAACCGAACCGAGAAAGTTAATACCCAAACTTTATATAAAGGTCCGGTCTTTGGTTATCATTTTCATATGTTTTTCGGTTTCGGTCCGGGTCGGGTATGAGTCGGGTCGGTCCGGTCTTTCTCATATGCGCAGCCCTAGCCAAAAATTTGAGATTCTTTGTCACCACCAGTGACTCATTTTCATACCTTTCTCCATATTTCACTAAATAGTAGCTTATAGAATCAAGATTCGAAAAAAGTATAAAAATGATACCCTGAAGTTGGTAAGATCTTTAGTATCGTAGATATACTTGATCCATTGCTCTTGTGAAAACTCCCTAATGATATCAACATTTCTATTTGCTCTTTATCACTTGTGACAATATAGCGGTCGGATATGATAACAACTTTTTCACAGTCCCAAACCTGAAACAACCACATAGCTATATGATCACATGATATTACAATGACACTCTCTTTAAAATTTCTAACTTTTTATTATTTTTTTTTAAATGTCGGTTATTCGAATCTAGCACTAAAAATGACTTATATTTGTACATTGGCATCATTCCCAAATTCTTTCTTGAAAATTCCAATGGAACCCCGGGCCACAAACGTCATGAGTCATCAAGACATCAACATTGACCCAAATATTCTCACTTGGGCTCAAATGAGATTTCTCATAACTAAAAATCCATAATTTATTAATAACCAATTCACAAAACCACATCAAACAATTTC
Source organism: Bidens hawaiensis (assembly GCF_021521415.1). Taxonomy (NCBI): domain Eukaryota; kingdom Viridiplantae; phylum Streptophyta; class Magnoliopsida; order Asterales; family Asteraceae; genus Bidens; species Bidens hawaiensis. The sequence goes on along the minus strand of NW_027505998.1, from coordinate 49,223 downwards.
AGAAAAATTTATAAAATTACATAAATTCAATTATGATGTTAAGGTTCTGCAAAAACCCTAGAGACAGAATATCTATTTGAGACTATATGTAACCCGTTTTGATGATTTGGGTACAAAAACCTGTGAATAGAACCCATGACCCGCTAGTCTTAAAGGATGGAATGAATGAGAAGCCAGTATTCACGAATGAAGCAATTTGGTAGCATGAGAGGAAGGAGGGAGCAACGTGAGGCCTCCAATTGTAGGCAAATATATATAGAGATAGATATCATATATAGAGAGAAGATCAAGAAAAAAGTTCTCCTTAAAGAGAAAATTTAAAAACTCCTAAAGAACTATTTTTAACTAAAAATAAAAAAATATTTTCAGATTTTTGTTTCTTCCATTCTTCTTATATTTTGTTATTATTCATTGAAAAAAATATAAAAATAAAAAAGAAAGTCAATGTAATGCACATATGTATTACTTTGAAATATGTTGTATTACATATGTGCAATAGTGCATATTTTTATGTTCAATAGTCTTTGTGTATTGAATATATGCAGTAGTATTGTATTATATGGAAAAAAAATTAAAAGTCTAGTGCACATGTACATTAGTGTTTTTATTACACATATGTACTAGTGTGTATTTGATGTGTTGGTGAAAGCATGTGTTTATATTGTGTAATCTCTAGTATGTTTCTTGTTTATATGTATCGAACATGAGTATTTTGAGTGGTTTTATGTTTACAGGTTCTCGGTGCTTAAAGTAACTAATTTGGAGCACTTAGGATGACAATGAATTGAGTTATAGGAAAAAAAAGAAGCAATTGGGGGAGTTCAGAAGTGATTCATGCACTTTAAAGTAAAACGAGCATATCCGAGGCTAGAAAATGAGTTATGGAACGTATAATATATGACTTTTTAGGTTTCTCTACGAGACGAGTATGAAAATGGAATAAAAGTCACCGTAAGGCAGATGCTTCCAACCGTAGCCTGCGGTCCCACCGTAAGCTACGACCGTAGCTTACGGCCTGGTCTGACGGGAAATCCGATTTTTCTTGTTTTTCTTCCATATTTAAGACAGGATAAACCCTAATAGAATTTTATTCATTTTCTATCACATAGGGCAGATTTTGGGGCTATCTTTCGCCATCATATCATCTCCTAATCATAATAATCGTTCATGCAATCATCATTCCACACCACAATCAAGAGATACAAGATCAAGATGCAAGGCTAAAGATCTCATAACCATCTCCGGACGTAGGGTTGAGTTTTACTTTTGGATTTTTTTTGTATCTTAACTTTGGATTTGGGTTTGGTCAACCATTCGGTTAGTCGAATCTTTATAATTGTTTTTGTGCTTAAATGGTTTTTTCGTTATTGAATGCTTAATCTTTTATTAGTTAATTTATTTGAGGTCATAAACTATTGTGATTGAGTTCTTATCGTCATTGACTCGTTTGTCATTAACCATATCATTGATTTCATGCAACAAAAACGTAAAACTAATAATCGTTTGGATTAAGCTCTGACATTCAGTATAGCCAAATATTTAGTCTTTTGGTTTACTTATCTAAACATTTACTTATCTAAACAAAGATATTTACAAATAGGTCTCACTAATTGTCCAACTTGCTTCAAAACCTGATACCTGGAGATTGGTTATTTTTCCATTATTTTTTTACGAATCACTTTTAAACCGCTTGACATCGTTTGTCCACCCTAGTATAATTAATTAAAAAGCACTAAACGGAACGAGCACTTTCCACATATTCGTTGCGGATTCGACACCTTACTTGACCTTTCTAGTAAAGGTAATTTTATAAGTATTTTTGTTTGACCTTTCGACATCGATCAATATTCATTGTGTGCATTAGTCTCGCATATATACAATAGTGTGTATCAAATATGTTCAATAATGTTGTATTCTATACAATACGACACTCTTGCATATATGCAATACACACTATTGCACATATACACTACACCGACAAGGCATATTTGTTTTACCTTATCAATGTAACATCCTATTTTCGGTTATAATAATAAATGAAATTTCGTTTATTCAATAATGTGGCGTGCATCAGTTTAGATAATAAATTATAAGAGGGCGGGCTTGGACTTAAGAAGATGGAATAAGAGATGGAATGGGCCTTATGTCCAGGGCTCAAGGGAGTATAAATACCCCTTAAACCCTAAGGGTATGTTTGGTTGGAGGTAATGGAATAAAGGAGGAATAGAATGAGAGAAGGAATGGAATGAACAAGGTAATGAAATGGATCATTACCATTCCTTTGTCATGTTTGGTTAACTATGGGAATGAAATGACTTATTAGTTAATGTTGTTTGGTATCTAAAAAAAATTTTAGGAATAAAATAGAAATAATAAAAACACACTTATCTCAAAGTAATTTTTTTACCCAAAAAAAAAATAAAAAATAATTGTAACGGCGACGGTGGTGGTGGTAACTCCGACGACGAAAATGGTGGTAGCGGCGGTGGTGGTAGTGGTTATTAGGTGGCAAGTGGGGTGGTTGTGGTGGTAGGAGGGGTGACGTTGGTCAAGAGATGGTAGCATTGGTAGTGATGGCGATGTTAGGATAGTGGAGGTCACGTGGTGGTGGCGGTGAAGGTCAGGCGGCGACGGAGACAATGGTTATGGTGGTTACGGTGAAAATGGTGGCGGCGACGGTGACAATGGTTGCAGCGACAATGGTTGTGATGTTACGGTGACAATGGTTGCAGTGACAATGGTTGTGATGTTACGGTAACAATGGTGGCGGCGGCGGTGGTGGTGGTAGCGTTAGTGGTGGTGGCGGCAATGACAGTGGTGGTGTTGGCGGCAGCGACGATGGTGGCGGAGGTGGTCGTGGAGACGACGACAGTGGCGGCGGGGTGGTGGTGGTGGTAGTAGTTGTGGTTGATGTTGTTAGGTGGTGGTGTTGTTGAGAAAGTAGAGTGTGAGGAATGGAATGAAAAAAAAGAATGGGCGTGGGAAGGAATGGTTTTGATGGATTGGGATTCCAAGTGTAATGGATGATTCCATTCCATTGAGCAACCAAACACTACTTTTTTCATTCCCAAGCAATGAATCATTCCATTCCCCCTACTTCATACCAAACGCTACCTAATCCTTTTCATTTTATCCATCTCTACACCATAGCCTACACCTTGAAAAACACACACAATCACCATCCTATATCCCGAGCCAAGATCCGAAGGTGAAAACCCGAACCCGTTGGTGCTAGAACGTTGTGACAAACCAAAACCACATCAAGACTAGACCGTGTTCGTAAACCGACTCGTTTAAGGTATGTTTGTAACGGGATCTTGTTCATTTAGGTTCGAATTCGTTTAGTAATCTTAGATCTGTATGAGTATGGTAAAAACGAATCAAACGTGATGATTCTTGCTAAAAATCATTAACGATTGATGGGTTAATTTGTCAAACGAATAAGCGGGTTGTAAATGAACAAATCGCACCCTTTAAAACGTAATATTAGGATGAATGGATGGTTAGGGTTTGTAGGCGCTGCTAATCCGAGTTCAATGATACTAAAATCGTGTTATTTCATCAAGGTTTGAGGGTTAATCACAGATCTGATGTAGGTTGACTGTTTGGGTGTTCTTGGCGAATTTGACTTTGACCTCTGAGTCAAAGTTTGGATAAGACTGAGCCCATTCGTTATGTTAAAATAACGAATCAGGTGATTCGTTACTCACCCATTCTTTATGTTTAAATAACGAATCATGACATTTATTACTCACCCATTCGTTATATTAAAACAACGAATCAGATAATTCGTTATCTACCCATTCGTTAGATTAAGATAACGAATCAGGTCATTCGTTATATGCCCATTCGTTAGGATAGGATAACGAATCAAGTCATGTTAAGATAACAAACCAGGATAACGAACCAGGCCATGTTAAGATAATGAATCCGCCAACGAATTAGATCATGAAAGATAATGAATCAAGGTGTCGAATCAGGCTTAATCAAAGGCCATTCGTTACAACGAACGAATTAACAATAAAATAATATTATTGAATAATTCTAATGGAAAATTGTGTAAGACAGTTAATGGAAATAAAATATTTCCAAGTTGACCTAGCAGCTCGACCCTAGCCAGGGGCTCCGCCCCTTGGACCCTGCTAGGGGCTACCGCCCCTAGAACCTTGCTGCCAGGGGCGTTGCCCCCGAACCCCCGTTCGTTGAGGGTCATAATTAAACTATAAATAAGATATGGATAGTGATAGCAATTAATACGCGTAATTGTTATACAGTTAGCCGTGCACAACTAAAGACAGGGATAACCATTAACGGTGAACGTAACCGAGCTCAGGTGAGTTTCTAGCCTCATTCCTTGTTATGTTTTTGGGGCTGTGTACATACTCGATGTGATTAGTTAATACACTTACCTTAAGTGGTAAGTATATGCCTTGTATGATTATGTATGAATGAATGCTTGACGGTGCGTGAACGATCTTCGGATATTGCATGTACCGCCAGGTGGTAGTTTAAAGATATGATTGTTATTTATGAAGTATGAATGATGTATGTATGTATGTATGAAAGATATGATTATGAATATATAGACAGGTATGGTATGGTTGTATGGAAGAAAAGGGAACCGGGCCCTAATAATACTCGAGGCAGAAAGGGAACCGAGCCCTAATAATACTCGAGGCAGAAAGGGAACCGAGACCTAATAAAACTCGAGGCAAAAAGGGAACCGAGCCCTAATAATACTCGAGGAAGAAAGGGAACCGGACCCTAATAATACTCGAGGTAGTAGGGTGTAATGCTATTTAAAACGTAGAATTATGTAAAGTAAGGTTTAATATATATAAAAGTATGAAAGAAAAGAAAACAAAGAAAGAAAGAAAGAAAGTATATGATAATATATGTATGAAAGGAAGGTAAGCAGGTTATATAAAATGTATCTTAGGGTGCGTATGTATAAAAATCTGAATGTATTGTATGTTACCTGATTAACTAATTACTAACTCAGCGTAGCTGACTTTTATTATGCACGCAGATGAGTAGAATGAAGCAGCTCGCTTGACGTGTGCGCATGGCATGGAAAGGAAGAGACTGGCATCTCATGGAAGACTGTTATGTTTTATGTTTAATATTTCTAAATTTGAAAGACAAGATATTGTTTTAGACAAGTTATGAATTATTATGAAATGTTTTATGAAAGATTAAATATTCCGCGAAAGTTTTATTTTACTCTGATGTTTAGAACTGTGTATATGAGTAAATTCAACACTAAAGTAGGGCACTGGAATCGGGGCCTTACAATCAACATATATATAAGAATAATGGGATAAAAAAACAACAAAATTTGTTTTACAAAAGTTGAAAATAATTCTTTAGGACTTTTTAAGTTTTCTTTTTAACCGAAGTTTTCATTTGATCCCTCACACACGCGCGCGCGCACACACACACATAATACAATAATCCATAATCGTACAAAAAGTACGTGATATCCATCTTCGTTGATTTCAAAAGAACACAGGATACCAAAATTAAACACTCCTCCATCACTATCGATCTCCTCCATCAATCTATCTCCACTGCTATCCACCACTCACCAACATTAATAATCCTCCCTCACCGTCACTGGCGTTGAGGGCAAGTTTCCGGCAACTTGATGGGAAAACGCAGGTTCTGCTCCCCTTTGTTCACATGTTTATTTTAACGATTGATCAGTTAACCTTTAAAATTACTCAAATCATACATCAATTCATCGAAACAAATAATTTTGGATCTTCAATCGAATCAATTTTTGACCTGAGCATAACTGGTTTTAACCTTGAGCGTTTTTTATTATACGCCATGAGCGTATTAAGGTGATGTGCGAAAATATATATATATAAATAAAACACAAGTCACAACTAAGCTTTAAAAACCAAACAATCTATCCTAGTTCACACAAACGGCAAGTGTACCGGTCGCGTATAGCACAGATAAGGAAAGTCCGGATATCGAACTCGAAGACACGTGAAAACGTTTATAATTACAAAACTCTGACTAAGACTCACCAAAATATTTAATTAATTTATTTTAGAATTTATTTAACTACTTAACTTAACTGAAAGAAAACTTTTAACAAAACCTTGAAAACTTTGACTGCAATGATAAAAACGTCTACCTAGGAATGAATCATGTTGACCGAAATAACAAGACAATTGATTGAAAATATTCACGACACCGATTATAAAAGATGACACAACTAAAACTTGTTTAAGAAAGTCAAATTACCTCTCAGTCTCTCTAACAATCTCTAACTTATTTTAGTTGATTTTAAAGAATAAACTGGAAAAACAATTATTAACGTGTTCAAATGACGACTCTCCTCTCGGTCTCACCGACACACTATCCTAATGGAGACAAATACTATGTCACCAAGGATAGAGGAACAATTTAACTTAACTCAAATTAAACCAACTAATTGCACATAAACACTCAAACTTGACAAGACAAAAACCCGCTCTCGCGCGGTCTTAATTCTAACAAGTAAAAGCAACGAGACAATATTACTTCTTATCACCTCTCGGTCTCAAAGAATGTGTATTTTAACTGATTTTAGATGATTATATTACCCACTTATCCCTACGGTTGTACACCCCACAAATAAACCCGAAACACCAAGTTAAGAGTCTAACAAACAATAAATTAATCAAAACCAATTCAATTAACTAATGCAAGAGGATTATAAGTAATAACAAATAAAACACAGCCATCACACACAATCTAATTTATGGTTTAGTTAAACTTTACATTAATAATTTAAGTCTTGAACATTAACAATCCATTAAACAAGTCAAAACTACTCAACAATCATCTATCCTAGGTAGAACAAACAAGTTTAGCTACTCATTGATTTTGGACAGCCATGCATACTCAAGAAAAACATCATAAACATCAACTTAAACATGATAAAACTCATTCAAGATCCAAACAATATCAATCACAAGACAAACTATCAATCAATTGCAAAACAATTCAAAACAAAAGATCAAATCAACAAAGTTAGGGTTCTTGAACAAAAAGTAAAGTTTATGAATGTTTTACTTAAGGTTTATGGCTGAAACAAACGATGTAAAAGGTCCCTAGCTGCTGCCCCGATGTTCCTCTTTCTTTTCCAGCCGCCAACAACCTCAGCCGCCTCTTTCTTTCTTTTTTTCTTTCTTCTTTTTCCGGCCGGCTGCAATAGTTCCGATTGGAACTAGGGTTTTTGGGTTAGGGTTTTGTGATTTCGGGATTTTTGATTAGATAATGGCTGGAAACAAGTGTTATTAACTTAATATAATATTATAAAAGGCTTTTAAGATGTGGGCTTGGGTCGGGCCTTGACTTATAAGTTTGAAAGTTGCACAATTAAGCCCCTAAACTCTTCAATTTAACTCTTTTTTCCACCAAACTTCATAACATACAAGTAAACAATCATCTTCGTAATATTAAGCATAAACAAACCATAAAACTTAATAATTATACTAAAAAGCAATTAAAACATGATAAAAATGATATGGAAAGTAAGTGTGTTTCACTACACATCATAAGGTTTGAAATTCAATTGAGCGTTTTTCATTTCACGCCTTGAGTGTTTTTAGATTCTGGATTTCAGTTGAGCGTAATTGGGTTTTCAACCTTGAGCGTTTCTCACGTATATGTTATATGTTAAACACTTTTTGTTCGATAACTTAACCATACACACACACACACACACATATATAGGATTAGGTTCATTTCCGAAGTGTTTCTTAATGCGAGAAGTACGGGAAATGAATCCAACCAGTCATATTTTTTCTTTCATTTTGTAATTAAATGACAAGGGTGCTATAGTAAATGTGAATTTTTCATATTTGGTATGCCATAATGTATAGAGAAGTTACAATAAACATAGCCAAATCAACCTATAATGTAACACGTTAACCCATAACTTTGCTTAGAATTCGTAACCCATTATGTTCTGAAACCGTAACTCAATCTGTACCATTAATCTGATACCCGTTAAATCGTTAGGAATGGCAACTCAATAGTAACTAACAAAGTGAACTGAACCAAAGTAAACACTTACAATTAAAGTATAGAAACTCACAAGGTAAACACACCTGCATTTTCTATGGAGGACCAGACTCTTTTGGTACATATATTTGTAACCAAATATCAGAGCTAAACAAAGCAGTGGCCATTCTCATATAAACATTTAGTTCATCAACACAAGAAGGCCCCATCAGTTGAATTGCTTTATTGACTCTTATACTACTTCCTGCCATTATTAACCAACAAGAATATTAGAACTTGTTTAACACTCATAAAAGACCATAAAAATAAACTAAATAAAAATGATCAAATACTTCTTAATCATGATAAAATTGGCAATACTATGCAGAGAAACATATAACGTTAAATGATCAAATAACTAAAAATTCTGATAAGCATGTCTTCTGTTTGTACTCCAAGTTACAAATTAGCTAATGTAGAATTAATTTCACTCCGTTTGTGAATAATGAAATATATATTTCAAGTAAATGTCTCTAAGGAGAATACAAACAAGTATGTTAACAAAAACATACCTAAAGGCCACAAATTTCCGAGTTGCTGTGTTTGAACATCGTCAGAATCAAACACAGGAAAATGAATTGAACGCTAGACGTTGCTTGCAGCTGTGTTGGTTGCTTTCAGGGGGTGTTTGGGATTCCTTATTTTACCTCCTTATAACTTTTCATTAAGTTAATAAGTTACTGTTAGAAAACACAAAGATGGAAATAATAATTAATAGAGGATTTTGTGGGATTAGTCAAATGTCAACATCATCTCCCAAATCTTAAGGATCAAGACACGATTCTTACTCCTGATTGCCAGCCTATAATTGATATGCATTCCTTGCTTACACCAATGTATATGCCTATAAATTTAGGTTTCTTTTCATTGTAAAAAATGTCACAATAATACAATTCAAATATTCAAATCTGTTTTTTCTTAATTCCTTTGAAGATGGTATCAAAGCATTGTTTCTAATCTTCTTATCATCTACCCAAGTTAGCAACCTGTCATAACCGAGCCACCATGTCCGAAGACGGTAACTCGGAAAATGACCTCACCTGACAGCTAGCCAATCTGTTCAAAAATTACCAACAAAGAAGCCAAAAACTATCTGATAGTTTATAGATCAGTCTTAAACTAGATAGTCAAAATTATGTTCTATGGACCCGGATGATTAGGGTCGCCATAGGCGGAAGATCAAAAAACTTGCTGAAACATTTAACTTCAAATCCACCAGATCAAAATCATGAAACCTACGAGCAGTGGGAACAAGACGACTTAGTCGTTTTTTCATGGTTAATTCAAAACACCGAACCTGTCCTTGCGAGTAACCTAACCGAGTTTCCCACAACAAAACCGTTGTGGGATGCCTTGGAAATCACCTACAGCAGTGGACGAGACAAACTTCAAACCTTCAATCTCCATGTCCAGGCTAATGACATCAAACAAAACAACAGTTCTCTCGAAGATTTTTGGATCACCCATCAAGGGGTATGGGGAGAGATCGATCGAATCGATCCAAACCCAATGACTTGTTCAGCAGATATCCAAACATATTCGAAAATCAGGTCTGAGCAAAAACTTTTTCAGTTCTTGAACGCGCTTGATCGGAAGTATGACCCTATAAAATGGGAAATACTCTAGTCAGAACCACTTCCGACGGCGGAAGCCGCATACGCCATCGTTCCCATGGAGGCTGCTCACCAACATATTCTTGGAACACCCCTTAATGACACACAGGGCATCATAGCGGGTCTAATGGCTACGAAAATAGAAGGGTTGAGGCTTGCAACAAAAGGATATCGACGGGTCAACAGAAAAAAAACTGGATCGATAGATAGAGAAGAAAAATCTCACCTAAAATGTGACCACTATGGTATGTCAAAGCATACAAAGGAGCAATGTTTTAGACTCGTCGGATATCCCGAGTAGTGGTCCGATGGTCACAAGAAAGGCACAAAGTCTACTGGACAGGAGAAAGGGAAAGCATCCACCACCGGCAATCGGGAGGCCGCCGGAGATGGTAACCGGAGCACCAGTTTCGGAGGCATAGCGGCGGTAAAGGCAAATGACGATGACATAGGTTATGGTGGTGTCGGCTTCTCAATGGAAACAGGTAGAGGGTTTGAGGAAGATACCTCAGACCCCTCTTCTTTATTATTTTCCCAAAATTTTAATAGTTTCAATTTAGTCCCTGGGGAAACTGATTGGGCAGAAACAACCTCATTAACCCAACAGTTAATGGAAGTGCCAACATGGTTAACAACTATAATGAAAAACGAGAAAAATTATGGATTTTTGATTGTGGTGCTACCGATACCATGACCTATGAACTATCAGATCTGATTTGATCATCGAAACCCATGAAAACATATATACAAACGGCTAATGGTGGGAAAATGGATGTGAAAACGGGAGGGAAAATTGAGATTTCTCCAACACTAAAGCTCTCAAATCGCCTCTATGTTCCCTCCTTATCTCATAAACTCTTATCCGTGAGTCATGTAACAAAAGAACTAAATTGCTCGGTTCTTATGCAACCCACTTTTTGTATCTTACAGGATATCAGGACGGGAGTGATAATTGGGCGTGACACTGAAAGACAGGGGCTATATTATGTGGACGAGGTGACTCAAAATGGTACCGTGATGCTTGCTCATGGAACAAATGAACGTGAAGCATGGTTATGGCATAGAAGATTGGGGCATCCGTCTACGGGTTATTTGCATATTTTATTTCCTAAACTTTTTCCTTCTAATTGTACGTCACATTGTGAAACATGCGTGTTAACTAAAAGCCATAGAAAAATCTTTAAACCAAATAACACAAGGGTTGATTTACCTTTTTCATTAATCCACTCTGATGTTTGGGGCCCTTGATAAACTCACTATTTTTATACCATGATTCAAACTCAGTTTCAAAAAAAATATTCAAATTTTTCGATCCGACAACCCGGGGGGGGATTGTTAATAACCCCATGAAACAATTCTTTCAAACCAAAGGGATAATTCATCAAACTACCTGCCCAAACAATCCAGAGCCCTTCTGATCGAATCACAAGTCCCTAAAGTGTTTTGGCCTGAAGCTCTTGCTACCGCTACTTACTTTATAAACCGACTTCCGGCCCAAATTCTTAAACTAAAAACCCCATTACAAACTCTATCTGGATTCACCAAACTTCCTTCCATTCTAACCCTCCAACCACGGATTTTTGGCTGCATACCCAAATCGCATCGAACTAAACTCGATCCTTGTGCCGAAAAATGTGTGTTTATCAGTTATGGGGTTAATCAAAAGGGGTATAGATGTTACAATCCCATGACACGTCACATGTTCACCACTATGAACTGTGACTTTCTTGAAACTGAATATTACTACACTTCCCGACAAAGTGGTCAGGGGGAGAGAGAATATCTAGACACACTAAGTTGGTTGAAGTATGTCCCATATGTTCCAGTTGTAGAGGAAAAAGCCGCAATGAGTCACTTGAAACGTCCACACAATATGTAGACCCAAACATCTGTGCCACCGTAGACACTCCTCCCAACCTGATGTCTGAGGTAAGTAACTCTCACTCTTCTTATCATCCTAAATATAATGAATCTCCTCAAGATTCTATTGCTTCTAATCATGAAAGAACAGAGTAGGATGAAACTTTACATGAACAAGGTGAAGAGCATGATGTACCTTTACAGGAACAAGGAGAATCCATACAAGAAGAAACACAAGGATGATATGTTTTACCACAAAGAGCAAACAGAGGAATCCCTCCAAAACGATATTCTCCAATGAAGGAGTCTCGAGGTTCCAAGTATCCTATGGCTAACATAGCCAAAAGAAACTTGTCCAGTGAAGCAAAGGCATTTATTTCGTCTCTTTTTTTTTTGAAGAAAGCCCTAAAAATGTGGAAGAAGCCTTGAAATCTAAAAATTGGAAAGATGCAATGGAAACAAAGATGGAGGCCTTGATAAAAAATAATACATGGGAGAAGTGTGCTCTGCAATCAGAAAAGAAGCTGGTTGGATGTCGTTAGGTCTTTACAATTAAGTATAAACCAGATGGTAAAGTTGAAAGATATAAGGCTCATCTAGTAGCACAAGGCTACACCCAAACATATGGTATTGATTACTCCGAGACTTTCTCTCCAGTTGCCAAAATTAATACAATTTGGGTTCTATTTTCAATAGCTGCAAACGAAGGATGGCCGCTTCATCAGTTTGATGTTAAAACGCTTTTTGATGGCGTGCACGTAGCTTGTAAAATATAATGGATTGGATATTTAGCTTTTGCACAAGATCGTGTTTTAAATTTATAAAAGTGATTTCTACAAAGACTAAACACACACAAAATAGGCAAGTTACCTATCGTATATGTAGAATAGTATTGGTAAGAACCAAGTATCGATCCGTGGACACAAATGTTTCTAATGATAAATCATTGTTTTACTTTAATCGGAGGTTTTAATCATTTTGGGGTTAATTTTTGAACTTTTTATAAAATATAAATACTTATATATAATATATAGGTGACCAAGACGAGAGATTCTAAACGAGTTGTTCAATTATGCGAAGGTTACCATCTAAGATCAAGAGTCCACTCCATCTTAGTATTGATAATTAATATTCAAACATGTGGTAAACTTGCTGTAGAAATATATGATAGATAGCTTCTTAAGCCTTAAGTGAGCATCTTTGGCATTAAGGAGGTAACATGCGCATTTTAAAGTCCACCCTTTCCTAATGTCATGTCACCTCAATGATGTCAATTTAAGTTGGTAAGTAGTTTCGTAAAGTAGAAAGGTTAGGATTTACTTTGATTTCTCAAATACCAATTCTAACAACTTCGGGTGGTTGTAGTTTAGTCACACAACGTCCCTTTGGTTGATTTATGTAGGTTATAATTACACATTCCATTAACATATGATTTCTTTAACTAGCATGATATCCTAAGCAAAGCCATTTTCGGATTACCAAGACTTAGAGAAATACATCATAACTTATATCTCATCATTTCTAAGTACAATATAAGGATCCATGTTTCGATAATGTATCAAAGTATTTCTATCTTTCAAAAACATGAATCGATCATGAACGATTGCCAATTGAATTGACAACCACCAACTTTGAATTAGTGATTTAAGATGGTGAAACATTTCTCATCAAAAGATAATTGTAATATAACCATGTACTTTACTAGACTACACCACATATTTTGTATAATTATCAAGTAAAACAAAGCTTCTTCATAGATTCTAGATGGTAAAAAGGAATTTAGCTCATAATGAGCATGATGATAAACATTAAGATGAATGATGATAACAAATACATGATTAAACTTGGAACAATCTAACCAAATGTAGATGAATATTCTTTCTTAATGGTGATGATGATGGATGATGATGATGGTTGATGGTGATGACCTCCAAGCCTTCAAACTCTTCACTAAATCTTCTATGTGAGTGTTAGTGTGTTATTTTATAAGAGAAAACCGGATAGAATTCTTTTCAAGGCACATAAAATGAGTGCAACATGAGCCACTATTTGTGACAATCGTCAATTTCAGGTTAACTCTGTTAACTCAACTCCGTCAATTCAAACTTAAGATCACTGAATCTATAACGCACACCTCATTACATTTAAACTAGGGTTTAAATGACGCTTCACACTTACTACATGTGTAGTCTTTCGGGAATTGCACCGAAACGCAAACGAGTTGACGCAAACGATTGATGAATAAACGAAAAACGTCAAAACAGTAATTATGTGATAATTATATGTTAGACTTATGTGTTATGTGATAACAAGGTTATAAACATTAACTCAAGATGTAAATTAGTTATTTAAGTTAGAAAAAAAACAATTGAAAGTGGAGGGACTTGAGTGTAACTTATTATTATTATAAATAATACTAATAACTAAACCCTAACTTATTTCTTTCCCCCACAATCCCGATCGGACCCTCCCCTCCATCTCCCTTGGCTGCCGTCACCAATACACACACATACAACCATCAATTTCAACTTTTGATCGAAGATTAAGGTGCTAGGAAGGTATAAACGACTATCCTATGCATCCTTTATACTTGATTTTGATGTTTATTGGGTTAATTACAAACCCTAGCTGCCGATTTTTATATGGTTGTGTGTTCATATGATTTTGTTTGATTGGATGATGTATTGATGATGATTTGATAACTAGAATTGATATTGTTACATGTTGATTGTTGTGTCTTTGATTTGAGTTCAAACAAAAACCCTAATCATGTATGTAATGTGTAATTGATGTGCATGAGTAGTGATTATGGAGTCTAGAGTGTTATATGAATGCATGATGGTCCATAGATAGTTGATATGTTGAGTTTGGATGCAAACAGTTTCTGGACAGATTGTGTTACTTATGTTTAATTGACTGTAACGAGTTGTAAATGTGAAAATTGGTTGAGATTATTGATACTACAGTAAACTAGGTTGAGTCTAGTTTCTAAAGAATATAAATTTGCAATTTTTGGACGTGTAGAAGTTAACTTTTATGATTTTACAAAAACGTTGTGCAAAGCTGAGCTGTTAGACCTTCTGTTAGGTTGTTTTGTAAATGTTATATCTCATGAACTACAAGACCAATTGGGTTAGTTCCACTTCTGGAAGTTGACTCATTGAGTTAGGAACCTAACCCAAGTGGTCTTGCATTTATTGGATTTTTCGTTTAACGGGAATTTCAAATAACATTCTGTTGCGCATGAATTTGACTGTTATGAGTTTGCTGTAATGATTTGATGATTGTGAGAAACCTATGTGGAATAAAAATATAATAAAATATGTTCTGGAAACCTAAGACATATGTGCTTCTGTGATGATTTTTGTTAATTAATTGAGATGCTATGATCGGTGGAATAGTACCATCTTTCAAGTAGGATTTCTGTCTCCGTGAAACTAGCTGCTGAGTTTTGTAAAAATGATGAAACATGATACTTGCTATATAATTGTTATGTTTTGACCAAATTGCCCTTGCGGGGAATAATTGCTAATTGATTATCATGATTTGACCAAATTGCCCTCATGGGGAATGATGGCTAGTTAATTGTTATGTGTTGACCAAACTGCCCTTACGGGGAGTAATTGCTAGTGATGTTCATTATGAATACATGACACGTAAATAATTGCTTACACATGTAACGTATCACAAATACACTTGTTAAAGTCACACACGATTCACAAATGAAACACGAAACATGTTATGTACATAGGTATTATGTGCCGAGTCTAGAGACTCGATAATATTCCGACACTTAGAAAAATCTCTTTGTTGTTTTAGAACGCTAGAGAGAGTTTTTCTGTGACGCGCATCTTGGTGATTTAATTTGGGAATATCTTCGCAAACAGTGAGTTTCACTTTCCCCTTTTTAAACGTTTTTCTCTTGGGGGAGATAACATACTCCGAAAACGCATTTAAGATTTTGTTAATATAGATTATATATCACTTGTAAAGACTAAGTGGCAAACGCGTTAACTAAAGTCCTTCATTCACATCGAACCGTTTAATATTGGATAATAGCGAGTCATTGTTGAGTAGTACTACTGGGTTTGACAAACCCCACCCAACGCTAAACTGGAATGGAGGTCGAGCGGGTGTAATCTTGGCTAAACACATACCATGGTCTGGATGACCTGGTGGCAAGGCAAATGATAAACAGTCAGCTTCGGTGTCGAACACTTAGTGATACTTGTTTTATAGGCTAGCTACCTATAGATATATAATTGACATAACACTATCTGGTAACGCAAAACGCTGTAACGCAAAACGCTGAACGCAAACGCTAGACATTTATTTTTATATAACTTGTGAACTCACCAACCTTGTGTTGACACTTTTAGTATGTTATTCTCAGGTAGCCGAGGCGGGCGCGCGGTTTTGGGAACATGCATGCTTGAAAACGCTTCTGTTATGCAAACTTATTTTTAACGGTTATCATTGGTTTTAAGTCGTCCTGCGTGACGCAACTTTTAGTTAAAGGTTTTTACGCTTCCGCATTAAATTACTCGTAAACGTTTTTCATGGTTTTGAAACTTTGTTTTATGGTTTGATTATAACTAATGATTCCGATCCTGTTAGTTCACACCCTCTGACGGTAAAACTCCGTTAGTGGATATTGAGGGTGTGACACTATTTAAAGGTAATCTGGAATGAGAAGCACGGCCCCGTTCTTTTTAGTGACATGTGCAAATTCTTTTTGTCGTTTCTGAATGGTAAGCATGGCCCCGTGCTTACGTAGGCACGCCCACGTGCTTTTTAGTGACATGTGCGAAATTCATTTTGTCTTTTCTGGTAGACGTCCACGGCCCTGTGGTTGAGAGGCACGGCCCTGTGCTTTTGTTCCCAGTTTCTTTTGTCTTTTCTTGTAGATTGTTGTCTTTTCTGGTGTTCAGAAGCATGGGGCGTGTTTCTTGAGGCATGGGGGCGTGTTTCTTTGTTTTTCTTGTGTTTTCTTCTGTTTTTCTTTGTCTTTTCGCTTGTTTCTTTGTTTGGGGCTTGGTTTCACCTGAAATTACATTTTATTATGATAAGTAACGTTTTATGCTATGTTATTTGATAGAAGTTGCAGTTTTAGAGATTATTTGATGCCGAAAAGATGTATAATTTTATCTACATCACTTTTCTACATGGGGAGCTAAAAGAGGAAGTTTATATGGAAGCTCCACCTGGATTTACAAAGAACTTTAAAGTCGGGGAAGTTTGTCGTCTCTAGTACTACCAACCCATGCCCATGCCCGACCTACCAGTGCCGCCAGTCATCAGTTACACGTGGATGGTTTACGAATCCTTGTTTGTGCGTATTCAGCTACGATCTGTGCTTCTATTTTGTCTTTTCGTTCGTCCTAAATTGCCATCTCCAACTGGCTTTCCGGGTCCCAAATGTGGCCTCGGCTATTGACGAACCTCCAAATCTCTGGCCTTAAATTAAAAATTTGTGCTATCTCTATTTTGTTACAGAGACTGAGGTTAAGAGGCATGGGTTTCGGGCTTTCTGTTCCTTTCCTGTCCACACGATAAGCTTCGTAAAGCTTGTAAATGCATGCACCGCCGAATATTGGGGTATTCGGGCTTTC
Source organism: Bidens hawaiensis (assembly GCF_021521415.1). Lineage (NCBI taxonomy): Eukaryota > Viridiplantae > Streptophyta > Magnoliopsida > Asterales > Asteraceae > Bidens > Bidens hawaiensis. Next base: position 32,074 of record NW_027505998.1, on the reverse strand, counting down.
AACGGTTGCATTTGTTCTGAAAAGTTGATAGAAAAAATAAGTAATATTGCAAACAGTTCTATTTCTTATGCAGTAAAGTGCCCAAAAATCCCGTAAATTCATCACTCCTTTATTTTTGGTACGTGTTGTTACTGTTTGGCTTAGTATTCGGTGAATATATCTCATGAGTGGATCTCGTAAGGCGATGCTTCTCGAACTGTTTGTGTGGTTCTGTTCATCCCCGAAGTCTAGCAGTTCCCATTGGTTAACTTGGCTCAATGTGTCTTGGCAAGCGTAGAAATTTGGTTCTGGGAATCGTCTGTTTAGGTAGGTTAGTCTTGCATTAGCCTGTCTGCCCCTTGTCCTTTTTCCGGTAAAGACTAAGAATGCATGACCATCGTCTTCAAAATTTGACAAAAAATTTCAATTTGCTGGAACAGAGAGCAAAGCACGACGTCGTGCTTTCAGAAGCACGATACCGTCCTGTTGTAGTTCATTTCCTTTTGATTTTGACTTTTGGTTGACTAACGGTTGACCACGATTTGTGTTGTTTCGAGCACGGCTCGTGTTTTTAATACTAATTTCTACCCTATTCAGATTCGAACCCTCGTTTCTAACCGGTTGTAACAATTGGGTTTATTAGTTTGTTGGATATTCATCTCAAGATCCAAAACCCGAATTGTTCCTTTCAATTAAACCTTAACAATCAAACTTTCAACAATCCATTCATCCTATACTAATAGAATAGCCCATATTATTTTCGGGTTTAGACCCGATTTGGTCAATTCGAGAGATTTTAGGGTTAAACTAAACCTAGAATGATGAACTTGAACAATACAATTGCTAAATTAACATACCTTTTGCACGGAATTGAAGATTTGATGAAGAAACTAGTGTAATGGGGAATGGTCGGCGGTTTTTCGTCCAGAAACGAAGTGGATGTTAGGGTTGATGTTTTGGAAAAGTTATTTTAATGATTTAAAAATCGATCCTGTTCTGGGGTCAAAAGCACGGCGCCGTGATTTTGGAAGCACGGTAACGTGTTGCATGATGCAGACGGTATTTCTTTTGATTTTGTTTATTTGTCGAGCTGGTTCATTTTTAATTGATTTTCTTTGCTGGTAAGTTTAAGATAGTAATTAAAAGTCCTAAATTTCATTAAAACATAAATGCACAATTAAACATAGTAGAAATGAAAAGTACAACAACAATCCTAGATCCTAACACATAATACTAGCGGGAGCAACTTCAACGTCAAACAAAGTCGTGACTTCAACGACCACCATTCCCGAACAAGTCTTGAATGTGTGGTGGTGCTCGTTTGGCTTCCAAGAGCTCGGAAAGCTTTTTGAACACGACCCCGTGCTTTTAGAATCACGGCCCCTTGCTGCTAGAGGTATCATGCTGAAGATTCTAGGGTGACCACGGTCTCGTGCTTAGGGAAGCACGACCCGTGCTTTTTGTCACTGATGTTTTTCTTTACATTTTTCAGCAAAGCGCGAGAGCTGGAATTCTTAGAATGATGTTTAGTATGTTATTTTAGAGGTTTGGTCATCCTAAAAATTACTTTTCATTAAAATTAAAAGGTCCTAAAAACAAATACGGGATAAGCTGGGCTTTCCTAAACATAAGAAAATATTCGGGTTAAGCCCGAAATCCTAACACATTGTACGTAATGCACTTGTTTACGCATAAAAGTAGAAAACTAAGTTTCCTAGATATCCCCGAAAGGCTCTCCTCCTTCGAATGGTCCTGGTGGTGGAAAGTACGTGAAACCGAGAACTTGAAACTGGAGTTGTTCGTTGATGTCTCGGAGTTCCATTTTCATATATTCCACTGATTCGGTAAGTTGAACGAGGCGCATCTCAGCAAGGAGATTCATTTCGGTGAGTTCTTTAATGAGTTCTTGAAGTTTCTAGAGAATCTCGGTTTTGAAAACATGGAGGGCATCGTTTCTCGGGTGTCGAGGAATGGGGATTGCTTCACTCATCTCAATCGGCATGTTGAATTTTCAAAGACTGTTGGTTTGGTTTTGGTTGGTGCAAGGAATTCAATGACACAAGGTTTCTTTTATAGCGAACCAGTATCCTAAGCACGGCCCCATGCTTTTGGAAGTATGGACCGTGTCTTTGTTATGACAGTTCTGTTACAAACCAGTCTGACTGAGATTTTTGCAGCAAAGATTCCGGTCCGCGATTTTTGGCACGGGACCGTGCTTTTGGAAGCACGCCCCCGTGTTTTTAGCTTTTTTTTAGTCATGTATTTATAAGGCCTAGTTTTGTGAAGGTCTTGGCCAGACCTTGTTTTCTTGATTTCCTATTCAGGGTGTTAGAGGGCCAATACCTCCAGAACTTGTTCAAATGGTCCATCGATATATGGCTTTAATCGATGTCCATTTACTTCGAACTTTTGGCCATTTGAATTTGAGATCTCAACTGTCCCATAGTCAAAAACTGATTCAACTATGTATGGACCTGTCTATAGAGATTTCAATTTTCCTAGGAAAAGACGTAAACGAGTGTTGTATAACAGTACATGGTCGCCAGCTTGGAATTTCTTGTTTCCTTTTAAATGGGCGTCGTGCAAGCGTTTAGTCTTTTCCTTGTAAGAACAGAAATTTTCATAGGCTAATGTTCTCAGTTCCTCAAGCTCGTGAATTTGATCTTTCCGGTTTATGCCGGCGGACATTAGATCAAAGTTTACTGCTCTGAGAACCCAGTAGGCTTTGTGTTTTAATTCTACTGGTAGATGACATGCTTTCCTGTAAACGAGTTTGAAGGGTGTCGTTCCTATGGGGGTTTTGTAAGCCGTCCTGAGGGCCCACAAAGCGTCATCTAACTTTTCTGCCCAATTCTTGCTATTCATTCCTATAGTTCTTTCTAAAATCCTTTTAATCCCTCGATTTGAGACCTCCGCTTGCCCACTAGTCTGAGGGTGATATGGTGTTTCCAGTCGACGGTGAACCCCAAATCGTGCTAAGACTTTGTCCATCAGAGCGTTACAGAAGTGGGTACCTCTGTCGCTGATTAAGGCTTTTGGAGGGTCGAATCGTGAAAATAACTTTTTCAGAAATCTTATAACTACTCGAGCATCATTAGTGGGAAGAGATTGTGCTTCTACCCATTTAGACACGTAATCGACTGCTATAAGGATGTATTTATTTCCGAATGAGTTAGGAAATGGGCCCATGAAATTTATTCCCCATACATCAAAGATTTCAGAAATTTGAATACCTTTTTGAGCTATCTCATTTTTGGATGAGATGTTCCCGGCTCTTTGACAAGCATCACATGCTTGGATCAAAGTATGTGTATCTTTGTATATGGTGGGCTAGAAGAATCCTGCATCAAAAACTTTTCTGACCGTAGTGGCGGTACCGTGGTGCCCACCAGTTGGTCCTCCATGGCAGTGTTTGAGAATATCTAAGGCTTCCTTGCCTGTTGCGCACCTAGGAATAACTTGATCAACGCCTATGCTACACAAGTATGGATCTTCCCAGAAGTAGAACTTAAGGTCGGAGAAGAATTTCTTCCGCTGTTGATGAGTAAGTCCTTTTCTTAGGATTCTACAAGCTAGGTAGTTTGCGAAGTCAGCATACCAAGGACTTTCGTCTTTCTCCTCTATGACCGCTTGAATACGCATGAGAATTTCATGTGGGAAATTATCGTTGATAATTTTCTTGTGAAGTTCTTCTGAAGCTGGGCATTCTAAACGTGAGAGGTGGTCTGCGGCGACATTCTCTGCTCCCATTTTGTCTTTGACTTCTATGTCGAATTCTTGGAGTAGTAGGATACATCGGATAAGTCTGGGTTTGGCATCTTGCTTTTTGAAGAGGTAACGTATTAAGTCATGGTCGGTGTAGACTATGGTTTTGGAAAGAACTAGGTAGGATCTAAACTTTTCAAAAGCAAAAACTACTGCTAGTAGCTCTTTTTCTATTGTGGTGTAATTTTCTTGTGCATCGTTAAGAGTTTTACTAGCATAGTAGATAGGGTGAAAGTGTTTTTCTTTGCGTTGTCCGAGTATGGTTCCAACTGCAAAGTCACTTGCATCGCAAATGATTTCGAATGGAAGGGTCCAATCGGGTGTAGTCATGATTGGTGCGTTGACAAGTTTGTCTTTTAATATGCTGAATGATTCAACACATTCTTTAGAGAAGACGAATGGTGCGTCTTTCTCCAGAAGTTTGATCATAGGTCTAGCAATTTTGGAGAAGTCTTTTATGAAGCGGAAGTAGAAACCTGCGTGACCTAGAAAACTTCTAATGGATTTGACAGAAGTTGGCGGTGGAAGTTTGGATATGGTTTCTATTTTGGCTCTATCAACCTCTAGTCCATCTTGAGAAATCTTGTGACCGAGAACAATGTCTTCCTTTACCATAAAGTGGCATTTTTCCCAGTTGAGCACTAGATTTAGTTCTTCACATGTGGTTAACATTTTGTCAAGATTGTTTAAACAATGATCGAAGGAATCTCCAAAGACTGAGAAGTCGTCCATGAAGACTTCCATAGAGTTTTCGATCATTTCATGAAAGGTGGCCACCATGCAATGTTGGAAGGTCGTTGGAGCATTACATAATCCAAATGGCATTCTTCGGTAGGCGAAGGTTTTGATAGTTCTTTTAACTCTAAGGCTGGTGGTTCTTCGATTGATAGTTTTGATTTTTCATTGCATTCAGTGATCTCATATACTACTTCTGATGCTTCCTGATAATCTTCATTGATATTTTCGTTTTCTAACATTGGTATGTTGAGTGTTTTGTCTAAGACTTGTGTTTCTAGCGGTGTATTCATGGAGGAATCTCGCATATAGCAACTTACGATGGAATCTATGATGTTAACACAGTATAATGTGTCATCGTGATGTTGCGGATATTGCATAGATTTTCCTATGTCAAAAGTGATTGCCTCGTCATTGACCTTGAGAGTGCGCTTGTCGGTGCAAACATCAATAATAGCCTTCGCTGTGGCTAAAGAGGGTCTTCCTAAAATCAGAGGTACACTTTTGTCTTCCTCCATGTCTAGAATCACAAAATCTACTGGGAAAACAAATTTGTCAATTTTGACAAGCATGTTTTCAACAATGCCCTGAGGATATTTAACAGATCGGTCAGCTAATTGAATGCTCATGCGGGTGGGCTTTGGTTCTCCTATCCCTAGTTTTGCAAAAACGCATAAGGCATTAAATTAATACTAGGTCCTAGGTCATCCAGGGCATTGCTAACAGACAAATTTCCTATGAGACGAGGGATAGTAAAGCTCCCTGGATCGGTCATTTTCGTTGGCAGCTTGCTTTGGAGGACTGCTGAACATTCTTCACTTAGGGTGACATGTGAGAGTTCCTCGAGCTTCCTTTTATTTGTCAGCACTACTTTGAAGAGTTCTAAAAACTTCCCGTACTGAGCTTCCAATCGTTCCTGCTTCAGTCTTCCAGGGTATGGAATAAGTGCAACATAAGTTCGGACTGGCTCCTTGGGTTGTACGGTGCCCGTCGGGGTAAGTATTTCCTGCGTTTCATCAGGAGGCTCCTTTTCCGTAATTGGTTCTGAAGTTGGTGAGGCAACAATGGTCGTACCGCTTCTGAGTGTAACAACGTTAGCTGTCGCATTCGGGTTGGTGATTGTGTTGCTTGGAAGAGTGCCAGGTGGTCTTTTGGATAATTGTCGGACAATTTGTCCGATTTGAGTTTCTAGATTCTGTAGTAATGCTTGTTAACTTTTGAGGTCGGCTTCATGTTTTAATAATACTCCGCTGATATCAAAAGCTCTTGAGTCGGCCTTCTTCTCTGCTTCATTTGTTTTGGTCATGAGTTGGGTTAGCATTTCTTCGATCTTCGAGTGGCTTGGGATTTGATGGCTACTAGAACTTTGATCTTGAAATTGGGGTTTTGGTTGGAAGGGTTGATTTATCGGTCTTTTCTCGAATCCTGGTAGGGGTTGAGTGTTACCTCCATCTTTCCAGCTGAAATTCGGGTCGTTTCTCCATCCTGGATTGTAGTTGTTGCTGAAAGCGTTTCTCTTTTGACCAATGAAATCGAGTTCTTCCATAGCCATAACTTGTTTACAGCCACTCGTCTTATGAGTTCCTCCACAAGTGTCACAGATGAGTCTGGTTTTTGATAGCTCGGCTTGAAGTTGTTCGAATTTTTTAGAAAGGGCTTCAAGCTGTACTGTGACAAGAGTATTGGAATCGACGTGGTGCATTCCTTTATGGGTAGGTGTAGATCTTGGTGGGTTGTAAGCGAAACTCTTCTTTGCGGCTTTCTCCAGGACTTCAAATGCTTCGTTAGGTGATTTGTATCCCAGGTCTCCACCAGCGATTTGGTCGATGGCCTGTTTGTTTTGACTGGATTGTGCGTCAAAAAAAGTTTGTACTTATAACCATACGCTCAGTCCATGGTGTAGGCATCTTCTCAGAAGACTTTTGTATCTTTCCCATGCTGCGTGTAGCGACTCATCATCATCGGTCCGGAATCCGGTAATGCTGGCTCGATATTTGACAGTTTTATCAGGCAGAAAATATTTGAGGAGAAACTGTTCGACCATCTGGTCCCAAGTGGTGATGGAACCAGAGGAAATAGATTCTATCCATTCTAGGGTTTGACCCCTTAGAGAGAAAGGAAAGAGTTTAAGCTTGATTTGATCGTCTGAACAGTTTTGAATTTTAAAGGTTCCGCAGATTCGTAGGAATCGAGATATGTGAGAAAAAGGGTCTTCGTCGAGGAGACCATGAAATTGAACTGAATTTTCCACCATATGAATGGTGCTTGATTTTATTTCTAAATTTTCTGTGATTTCGGGTGGAGCCACTCCATTGCCGTAGCCTTCGAGAGTTGGCTTGGCATACTGGCTCATGTTCGGCTCATTGTTCTGGGCCGCCATCATTTCTTCGGTTTGATTTTCTCCTGATGTGGTAGCTTCTACTGATTCATCTTTGATTGCTTCGGCGGTTTCTACAGTCCGTTTACGTGCTCGTCGACGAAAGAGTCATTCTGGTTCAGAAATTGGAGAAACAAGCTCGGTTTCAAAAGTAGAGGACATACATGGGATTAAATCAAAATGAAAACTAAAGTAAAATTTAGCTAAGGTTAGTCTAAGTTAAACTATAAGTTAGGCTAAGCTATTTTAAACTAAACTAAGGTCTAAATTAATTAAGCTAGAGTAAAGTAAGGTAAATAAAGGTAAAAAGTAGGCTAGCCGTAAAATTATATATTTTTGTATTTAGTAAAAAAAAAGACAAAATAAAATAGAAGTTAAAAAATTTGTACAATTATAGAAAATGATTAAATTAAAACTTGGATTGTTCTTAGAAACGTACCGTGTCCCCGGCAACGACGCCAAAAACTTTGATGTGTTGTGTGCGTAGCTTGTAAAATATAATGGATTGGATATTTATCTTTTGCACAAGATCGTGTTTTAAATTTATAAAAGTGATTTCTACAAAGACTAAACACACACAAAATAGGCAAACGTACCTATCGTATATGTAGAATAGTATTGGTAAGAACCAAGTATCGATCCGTGGACACAAATGTTTCTATTGATAAATCATTGTTTTACTTTAATCGGAGGTTTTAATCATTTTGGGGGTTAATTTTTAAACTTTTTATAAAATATAAATACTTATATATAATATATAAGTGACCAAGACAAGAGATTTTAAACGAGTTGTTCAATTATGCGAAGGTTACCATCTAAGATCAAGAGTCCACTCCATTTTAGTATTGATAATTAATATTCAAACATGTGGTAAACTTGCCGTAGCAATATATGATAGATAGCTCCTTAAGCCTTAAGTGAGCATCTTTGGCACTAAGGAGGTAACATGCGCATTTTAAAGTCCACCATTTCCTAATGTCATGTCACCTCAATGATATCAATTTAGGTTGGCAAGTAGTTCCGTAAAGTAGAAAGATTAGGATTGACTTCGATTTCTCAAATACCAATTATAACAACTTCGGATGGTTGTAGTTTAGTCACACAACCTCCCCTTGGTTGATTTATGTAGGTTATAATTACACATTCCATTAACATATGATTTCTTTAACTAGCATGATATCCTAAGCAAATCCATTTTCGGATTACCAAGACTTAGAGAACTACATCATAACTTATATCTCATCAGTTCTAAGTACAATATAAGGATCCATGTTTCGATAATGTATCAAAGTATTTCTATCTTTCAAGAACATGAATCGATCATAAACGATTGCCAATAGAATTGACAACCACCAACTTTGAATTAGTGATTTAAGATGGTGAAACATTTCTCATCAAAAGATAATTGTAATATAACCATGTACTTTACTAGACTACACCACATGTTTTGTATAATTATCAAGTAACACAAAGCTTCTTCATAGATTTTAGATGGTAAAAGGAGTTTAGCTCATAATGAGCATGATGATAAACATTAAGATGAATGATGATAACAAATAAATGATTAAACTTGGAACAATCTAACCAAATGTAGATGAATATTCCTTCTTAATGGTGATGATGATGGATGATAATGATGATGATGATGGTTGATGGTGATGACCTCCAAGCCTTCAAACTCTTCACTAAATCTTCTATGTGAGTGTTAGTGTGTGTTTTTATAAGAGAAAACCTGATAGAATTCTTTTCAAGGCACACCAAATGAGTCCAATATGAGCCACTATTTACAGGCAATCTGGAGTGAGAAGCACGGCCTCGTGCTTACGTAGGCACGCCCCCGTGCTTTTTAGTGACACGTGTGAATTCTTTTTGTCGTTTCTGAATGGTAAGCACGTCCCTGTGCTGTCGTAGGCACGCCCTCGTGCTTTTTAGTGACATGTGCGAAATTCATTTTGTCTTTTCTGGTAGACGTCCATGGCCCGTGGTCGAGAGGCACGGCCCCGTGCTCTTGTTCCTAAAAGGTTTTGAAGCTCTTCTTAAAAGGTTTTGTTCTATTTTTAAGTTTAATATATATATATATATATATATATATATATATATATATATTATTTGAAGCTCTTCTTAAAAGGTTTTGAATAAAACATTTCACAAAATGTTTAGTTAGTGGATACGTAAATAAAAGGTTTCTTTTATGAAAGCAATTAGATGACCAAGTATTATTTTTTTTCATCGAGATCATACCATAAACGCTGCCCGATCCCTGTTACGGTTTTAGTGTAAAAGACAACCCTATTTTTAATTCAATGGTGTCGTTTATAATTAAATTGCATCATGTCATATTTATTTTTAAATTATATAATCTTATTTAATTTTAAAGAGACAAAATTTAAATTGACTTCTTAAAATGTATAAATAAAATAATTATATTTTTCAAATTCTTGTACATGAATTCTTAAGTAAAAAACTTTGTAAAGTAACTCATAGGAATAAAAGAAAAGAAAGAAAAAGATTTAATAACGAGGGAGTTTACAAAATGAAATAAAAAAATTAAAATTAAAAGGGGGGTCAACAAATTCAATAATGGGTTTCACAAAGTTTTAACAGGGTTTAGAAAGTTTAGTACAAGTTTCAGAAGTTCATAGTTGACAAGCAACACTATGTATTAACCAAAACAATTTTCAGTTTTTTAATTTAAAAGTTCGGAAATTCACATATTAAAAAGAAATATACTACAATACGTTTTCAAAAGAATACATAATATCTTACATAACTAGTTTTGTTAAACGGGCATGTAATAACTCGAGCAATCTTTTAACGTGTATACACATACAAGCTTTACATTAGTTAATATTTTATTTATTACGAATTAGCACTTTTATCATTACCATTACTACAATTATTACTATACTATTATTCAAAATGATAACAATATAAGATTCAGAATTACCTTAGTCGGTTATGATGATGGCTTATCAAAGGTATGTATTCAGATAAGTAAATGCTATGCATTTCGTATTAAACTTATTTTCAACATGATGAAACATGAAAGCATTACAATACATGGCGTAAAACAACCAAAGTGTACGAAGGTATAGCAGTTATGATATGGGGCGTGTCAAAATGGTATTAGTATGTGGTAAATCCAAAGAGTATCGGTTATCAATTTGATGACCAAAACACTATTTTTAATGGTATATCAAAATGGTATTTAATAAAACAAAACGATTATGATAGTAAAATAAGTGTGGTTAAAAATGCAATAGAAATTTATTTTTAAATAGTAGTAAGATGGTTATAGTGAAATACTTGTCGAACGATTATGTTAGTAAACGATTATGGTAAAATAGTTATGTCATACGATGGAGCAGACAATTATGCCAAAAGGTAATATAAATTAGTCATCGTAGTCGGTAGTAAAAATGACTATGCTGAAAATATGGTATAATAGTTATGTAAATGGCGGTAACATAGTTGGGGTATAAACAATAAAGTAAAATAGTAGCAGTATATGTTGACGTATATTGTAATAGTAAACCAAAGCAGTAACAGTAACAGTATCAATATTGTTATCCATGATAGGTGCTTTAAGGAAAATATCTAAACATATTTCTTTATATAGCGCACGTTTACAAAAAAATTTAAATAAGAGATTTAATTAATATAAATACTTTTGTAACGAAAAACATTGTGCGTGACATATCAGTTACACAATGGATAGTTAAACAACGTTTCTTTGCTTATGTTTGTGGAGTATTTAAAACCTTTGTAGATTAAAGTGTTAGTTAGAGGTTTTGGATATATTAATCTTGTTTTGTGGTGATGGTGGTTTTGAACTTATGAGGGAAGTGACGTGAGTTTGAGAGGTTTCATAGCTTGACTTTTATAGTCTGATTTTAATTCCGTTTATTTTTTTATTTATTTATTGTATTTTACTTACCTATCAAGGTATAGAGATAAACATCAAAGTTGAATGACTCATCTATGATCATTATAACTCTTACACATTGTCAAGATTGACATGAGACCTATTTATTATTACTGTTATTTTTATTAATTTTCTTTTTAATATATTGTTACTTATTTATCTATTTATTCAATTTAGTTTGGACTTAACTTTTTTTTTTAATATAGGTGTACGTCAAACAATTTTTAAATTTGATTATCTTTAAAAACTTACTTTAAAATGTGAAGACAAAAATTTTATTTTTTATTACATATTAGTATTACTATTATAAAAATAAAGGACAAAATTTTTTGTTAAATCTTTAATATCACATAAAGACTGTTTACTGAATTGTAGGTCGTATGATATTCATTACAAAAGTGAGGTTTGGTATACCTCAGCGGCAATTGTTACAGAATTAACAGTAGGAGACATTTACTATTAGGAATATATGGTTAAAATAACAAAGATGGATAAGAAAAGACATCTACCTAAATCCTAACTTATTAAAATCATGACATCCCTAAGTCCTAATTTACCCATTCCTCACAGGCCTAACTACTATATTTAAGTTTTTTACAGGAAATAACCTTTGCTCTGATACCATAGCTGTAACACTCCACCCCGGATTGGGCCGACGTGTCACAATAAACATGGTTTCTGAACAAAAGACAAAATTTTATTTATTTGCTTGTTAAAGGTATAATACATTATACAAGACAAACTTAAATTTAATTTACACACCCGCATGGTTGAAAAGATATTTTATTAGGACCCTGATGTTTTATTATTCGCTCTTAATCCCCACCCAAAGTAACTTGTGGACCTGTATACAAAAATGAAATAACGGTATGAGCCGAATGCTCAGTACGGAATAATAGGCTCAAATAATTAATGGTTTAATAAAACGTAATTTAGATTGAACTTATAGTTGATGATACGAGGCAAAGTAATCTTAAAAAAATTAAATCGTTTCATACGGATGTACCCATGAGTGAACATAAAACGTGACAATATACCAGTAGCTACTCCTGCATATTTATCATACGAGATGGCGAGTTGGCATACCCTCTATCCATCTCCTTTATATTAATCCTAGGATCGATCCATACGCCTCCTAATAGCCATATAAAGGGAGGGCCCCAATTGGTAGAAAAAAACCCACAACCCCTTGGGGTTATCCTGCACTTGGAAAAAGAAGTCGAAAAAGGTACCACACTTGTACTTAAGAGACGCCGTGAACTGATCTCACCGTCACGGTTGGTGCACATGTTGTCGATGCCGCAACAACATGCTCGTGGGACACTCCACGAGAAGCGACACTCAGGGTATCGGAATACAAATGATCTTACTCACATAACTTATAGCAAATATATTATCGTAACATATATCGAAACATGCTATAATGAGTATATTTAAGCATAATACTATCGCATATCATGAAAGCTAAATCCAATGTTATAATCAGAACTCGAATCCAACGGACAATCAAGTAAACTGATAATCCAAAGATAAGAGAAGTCTTAAAATATATATGAATTCAATGGGTTTATATCAATTGAGTATGAAGTAACAAGGAGTGAGGCTAAGGATCCGTACCTTTAATGTTCCCTAGTTGTGCTAACCTGTGTACGAGCACTCCAAATTATCTACATAAAAGTTATCTTCTATTTAGAAGATTATATTTAGAGTTTCGGTGTTGGTTCTTAGTTTTGGACACATACCTCATTAACACTATATGCATGTTCATGTTTTATATATTCAAAGATTATTATATCTTACTAAATTTGATTATCATAACATTTTAGTTGTCGATGCAAAGTTGTTTAGATTTATCCAAAATTTTAGTTTATAATTAACACTTATTACATATTAATAATATAGGCTTCACGTTTTAGAATTCTAAACCTTTTACAAAATAAATTATTTCGGTTACTTATTATATACTATATTATATTTTTATATATTTTGAGTAAAATATCGGTTTCATGAATTTATAAAACGAATTTATAATGTTTTAACATAATTTATAATATTTGGATATTTAATTATTATTTCTCTTTTTATAAGCTTTATTAATTATTTCATCAAAATATCATGATATCATGAAAGAAACTGATATGGATTTCATGAAAATTTGTAATTCTCTAAGAACTAAACCATCACATAAAATTTGCTCAAAAAATCTGGTTTAATTATTGAGGAATAAAGACTTAAAAGAGTTGCAAGTGGTGGGTTTCGAACTTCCCTGACCACGCTTTTAACTAGTTTTGGGTTTAGCAAATTTAACTACGATCTGACTTTATTATATGAAGTAATACAAATGACTAGTTTAACCTTGTTGTTACTTTGTCTTCTTCAACACTTCTTCGGAAAACGAGAGGTTGACCGGAAAACTGTTTTGAGTTCCACGAGAGGTTTGTTTAAGTTTAACAACAAGCTAGTAACATCGGTTAATCCATGGCGCAATGGTTCAGAGATGGTGGAGGTTGGCTATGGAGTGGAGACGGTAAACAAGGTAACTATTTTGGTGCTTCGGTTCACTCCGGTTCTCCGGGAAAGTGAGTTTTCCAAAAAGTTGGTTTGAGTTTATTTCGATCTACCGGGAACAAGAGCGGTTGTTGGAGTTTTACTTAATAGTATAAAAGGTGTGAGTGTGAATGTTAAAAAGGTTTAAAGGACATGTGTTTATAGCCCATTTTTTTTTTTTTGACGAAGATTCGGATAAGGATGGATGATATATCTTTAAAATGAGATATGTTTTAGGATGACAACCATGTAAAACCTTGGGTTAGTATTTCTTCCACTGAATAACCTATTTACTTGTTTATATCCTTTTCTTTCTTTACTTGTCTTTCAATCTTATCTATTAATTATTTTTTTATAACTTTCATAGAATAAATAGTTTAATTACTATTTGATCTTTATTGTTTATTTCAAATTTCGTTACGTGGAAATTTGGTGAAATTAATTTATTTATTTAATATTATACATATATATTTTCCAATGTATTGAGTTTAATATTATATTATATTATATTATATTATATTATATTTGATTTGATTTTTTTATTTTATTTTTTTTCAGTTATTACAATTCAAATCTCAGAAAATCCGGTACAACATGATCGAACAAACCTATAGAGGTAGACAGACACATCATCAAAGAAAAACTAGAAGTAGGAGTCATAGAGTTACCATTTGTTCGCTTATAAGACCAGCTTGCTGACATCTTAACGAAGGCTGTCACCTGGAGAACTTTCAACAAATTTTTAGCCAAGTTGAATTTTGGAAGTCTCACCATTCAACTTGAGGGGGAGTGTTAGAAAACCCAAAGATGGAAATAATAATTAATAGAGGATTTTGTGGGATTAGTCAAATGTCAACATCATCTCCCAAATCTTAAGGATCAAGACACGATTCATACCCCTGATTGCCAGCCTATAATTGATATGCATTCCTTGTTTACACCCATGTATATGCCTATAAATTTAGGCTTCTTTTCATTGTAAAAATTATCACAACAATACAATTCAAATATTCAAATCCGTTTTTTCTTAATTCTTTTGAAGAGTTACAACATTGTAACTTATGGAACTTTTCCTCTCACATCAAAAGCAATCCCAAACACCTTATTACTTTTCAAAAAGTTAATAAGTTATAAGTTGGTAAAAATAAGCAATCCCAAACACCCCCCCCCCCCAATCGTGAATGAAAAAGAACGGCGCTTGGTTTTCAGTAGGGTATTGTAAATTGAAAAGGGGCAAAAGGGTAATTGGATAGTAGAAGGAGAAATATGTAATTGAAATTTAATGATTTGAGAAATATGTAATTGAGAAGCTTAAGGAAGGGATACATGTAAAAATCACTTATTTTTTTATCCTGTAATTTGAATTTCATACCTTTATTTAGATACTAGTTCTTAAATTCAATAACGCCGACAAATTTACACATTACATAAATGAACTTACGCATGAATAATTTTTTTTTTTATTTTTTGTTTACACTAAAATAAGATGATAACATAATTTTCAAATAAAACAGTATTAGTTACTACAAAACGATTATAATAAAGTGGCAGGTAAACAAGCAACAAGCTGCGCCGCAACCCCCTTTTAAATAGCAAAGCCAATCCTACTAAAACGAAGCTTTGGGACCTAGGAGCTGAAGAGGTTCCGTGAACGACACGCTGAACCTTACTCAAAAAATTCACAGCCTCTGGGCCAGAAAACCAAATGTATCAAACCTACATAGTACATATACGAACCTACACAGTTCATAGATGAATCTACACACGATAAAAATTACACATACACCATTGGAAACACCACCTAGACACTACATTATTAACCTACACAATAATATATGAACCTACATAGTACATATATGAACCTACACATGATAAAATCACACATACACAATTTGATATACCAGATACACAGTACATATACGA
The DNA here is from genome assembly GCF_021521415.1 of Bidens hawaiensis. Taxonomy (NCBI): domain Eukaryota; kingdom Viridiplantae; phylum Streptophyta; class Magnoliopsida; order Asterales; family Asteraceae; genus Bidens; species Bidens hawaiensis. The sequence continues at coordinate 16,823 of NW_027505998.1, read as the reverse complement.
ACCTACACGGTAAATAAATGAACCTACGCACAACAAGATTTACACATACACAATTCGAAATACCATATACACAGTATATATGTGAACCTACATAGTATATAAATAGACCACCATAGTAAGAAATAATTTTTTTTATTACCTTAAACTATATATAATAAATAAAGAATAATGATAATAACCAATACTTGTAAAACTTTTACATACATATTCGTGATACCACTCAAATAATACATATATAAATCCTACACAGTACAAAATAAATTATTTTTTTATATTTCATATTAAACTACATATAATAAATAACAAATCATGTTGATAGCCTACATTTGTAAAATTTTCACATACGCATTCATAATTCCATATACACAATACATTAATATGCATGTGTATATAATACATAAATTTGTGTATGCAATATACAATATTTAGCGCATTTGAAGAAATATGATTGAAGATATTATAGTATTTGATTCAAATTATATTTGTTTAACATTAGTTTGATTAACACATCAACTAAAAATAACAATTAAATAAATTAGTATGAATTGGATGTGGCTCAATGGTAAAGCACTCACTTTACTAGTAAGAGGTAGGAGTTCAAAACTCATTGTCACCAATTTATATGAGAGATATGAGGTATGACCATGACTTGCCAGAGTTCGAGTCATATTCTCACCCGGTTTTACCGGATCCTCGTTGTCGTTCTGTTTGACGGGCGTGGGGGTCGGGTTTTATCCGAGGAATCTCTTAATAGGTGGATCGCTAGGGGCTCCATCCGTCCGAACTCGTGGCTGGCTCGGGCTACCTTTAGCCAATGGGGGCCGCGCATGGAGTACCTGGCGTTACTTATTTGGTCGTTCAAAAAAAATTAAAAAAATTATTGGTAACTTTCAATTAATTAGTAATAATAACAAATAAATGTTATTAATGACTTAAGTTTCACTTTAAAAAGTCTAATAAACAAATACCAAACTACCATTTTTCATCAAAATATTGGTAGATTAATATCTCCATAATTACAAGTTTGTTATAACTTTTATAATCAATTGATTACATATAATCAATTGTTCAGATTGATTTCACACACTTCTCGCTATAACTTGACTTCTCGGATGATCCATCCCCTATGTAGTATATAGGATTATATATAGGGGTGTGATCAAATGAAAACTCCTCTTAAAGGGAAAAGTTAAAAACTCTTTAAAGAATTATTTTTAACTTTTTTTTTAAATTTTTTTTGTTGTATTTTTTCATTATTCTTATATGTCGATATTTTTCAAAAAAAACTCTTCGGTAATCTCGTCGGTTTAGTGTGCATTGCATATATGCAAGAGTGTTGTATTGCATATAATACAAGCTATTGTACTTATTTGATACGCACTATCGTATATATGCATTATAAGACTAATACACACATCGAATACACATCAGTACGTACCTGTAACACAACATTAACGCACATGTGCACTAAATCGACTTCTATATTTTTTATTTATATTTTGCATATAATACAACACTACTAAACATATACAATACAAAAATATTGAATATATGCAATTAAACACTATTGAACATAAAAGTACATAGTAATACACATTTAGTATCGCACAGTAATACGTATGCGCATTACAACGTCTTTTTTTTTCGAGTGAAGAGTAACAAAATATAAAAATAACGACTACACCGAAAATTTGAAATATTTTTTAATTTTTAAATAAAAATAATTCTTTAGGAGTTTTTAAGTTTTCTCTCTTATGATGAGTTTTTAAGTTTTCTCTCTTATGATGAGTTTGATAAAACTACAATCAAATAACATTATATACCAATTTTTTTATATAAAAAACATTAGTTATTAAGAGTTTCTTAAAGTTCTTATAAATAATTTTGGAGTTTTGAATTATATATATAGGGGCAGGTTTAAGAGAGAACTCCAAAGAAGTGGAAAACTAAGAAACTCTTCATTTTACATGTAAATAAATAATATCAAACTCGATTTCACATGTATAAAAATTAGTCTTGGCATAAATCTTTTTAAACTTTTTGCTTATTAATACATGTAGAAAACATTAAAATAAAAAAATGAATTTTGTAATTTTTTTTACGCTTTTCTAACTGAAAATAAAAAAAAATTGAAAACGGCTTTTAGATGTGTTTATATCTAAAAAGCTCTAAAAGATTATGTAAAAATTGTTATGAAACAACAGCCTAATAGCAACATCACATATAATAAAGAGAACACAAAGAGAATGAAAGAACTCTTTCATTGAGTGTGTTATATCAAATACAAGAAGTCTCTATTTATAGGGTTACAATATGAATACAAACTAAATGCTAATATGGGAGTTAGAATGTGGATAGTCACTAAAACATAAATGTTCATACACTCCCCCTTGACTATCCATGTTATAAAAGAAAATAACATCGCACTCCTTAAATACGCTTGGTAGTGTTGCCTCGCTAAAAATCTTGCTAGGAAAATCCATTGGGACAAAACCATAGATAAAAGAAAAAGAGTGCAAAGCGTGTTATACTCCCCCTCATTTATACATTCTTTATGTGACGGGAAAGTTTGGTTAAGACTTTTGTAGTTAACAACCCGCGGCTTGATGGTGTGATGTACACTTCCCTATTTGGAGTAATGTTCTATTATCTTCGTGTATGACTTGTAGTGTCTCGTATTGTAAATAAGTGACATGTAGTGCCTTAATTTGTATATGAGTAACATGAGATCCACGACTTTGCTATATTATATTACCTGCATCAATACGACTAACCGAACCTTTTTTATGGCTTAGTAAAGTATAAACTTATATCTTTGATACCTTGCATATATAAAAGTAATGTGTTTAACTCATTTCAATGTCACTTCACTGAAACAAACTATATCTTGTCAATTAATGTAAATAAATAATATATATAGTTGTGTATAACTAGCAAGATATATTGCATCAATTGCAATAAATTATGGTTCTCCTTAACCAAGAATTTCTATTGATACAAAGGATAATTTGTTCTATATGAGATGAACTTTATCCATATTAAAATGTTTCAACATCTTCTAGATGAAATGATTGATATAAAAATATCAATACTCAAACGCTCAACCCACATGCCATCTCTTTATGAGATACAATGCAATCATCATATGATATTGTTAATTTAATATTAAAATATTCAACACATGTATTGAATATATCATATTCATACCTCTCCTCCATGAGATATCACTATGTTGATCATATCATTTCTAATTCGGCTTTTTGCAGTACACATATAATAATTGTTAATTTCATATAATAAATTTCTTGAGCTTTTTAGTTTAAATGTTTCATGCACATATAATTTGTCATGGACTTCCTTCCATGTTGACTTCTTATGTATAATATACTACTCAAGGGTTTTTACAATTCGTCATGGACATCTTTTCATGTTAAACAATCATGTATACAAATTTACTCTTCTAGAATTTGGCATTCATTTACCACATCATAATCAAATATGTCATTCTTAATTATATAATTATCATTTCATATTGTACCATTCTTGTACATAGTTTATTGAATATCACCATATGATTATTGTACATGGTTTATGGAATATCAGCATATGCTAATTGATGCATAGGAATTACATCCTTAAGATGTTTCATGCACTAAACTTCAAATTTATATGTTGCAATCATATCATTCTCGAGAACTTATTTAATATGATTTTGGCATTTTAAACCCTTCAAGGATAAATTTCATTGTTATAATATTTATTAGATGCATATCAGTTCTCTCTTGTATTACCATATTAAATTGTGTTGCATCAACAATGGAGAATATATATCCTCGTCTTTGTGCCATTAATTATGCCTTACCTGGATAATTTTATTTTTCTTATCACACTTTCGTACAAAAGACTCTTTTATATCTCATATATTTTACAGCATTTAGTCGTATGGACCACTTGTCTAAAAAATAGAAGATTCATGAGAGAATTCAGTTCTGCAGATTTGCATCTTTTCATTTTGGGCAGTCAAATCTCATTTATCGGCAGAACTTAGTTCTCGATCCTCAATGTTTTCATTATTTCAAGCGCTATACAAAAATATAAATGACGTCGATTTTTTTTATTCCAAATGTATCTAGACATGATATAGTTTATTGAGATCTCTTTTATTTTCAGGTACCTGAGGTTCCCTTCTAGAACCATCATGTCTATAGTCTCTTAAAGAGAATCTTTCATTATATCTCGACTTGACCATTATCATTACTTGCTCCATTTTCGAGGATTCTTATTTTATGAATCGAATAGTCTAGCACGCTTAAGGTGTGCCATAGACTCATTACTAGTGTATGGTTATCCTTTTAATAACATTTTTTTTGGAGAAATAGCAGTTGTTATATGTGACTTAGGTAGTCACTTATTTAGGTTAGTGAATGCATTTGGTAGTTAATTCGCTAATTCTTGTAAACGAATTATCTTTTGAATTTCTTGTTTACACTTTTAACTTGAGGATCAACATAATGATAATTCATTACATCTTTTTAATTTTCCAACTGCTTCTTATTTCCCCCTCATGTTGGAAATAATTATTTTGTTTAAGTAAAAATCAATATTGAGTCGTAAACGAATCCCATGTTGATGACTCTAAATACATAATTATCAATACTTTTACATATTCAACATAGATTCCCAACCTTCCTTGATGTCTCATATTTGTGAATTTTGGTAGAGTAATTGCAATTTATATTTTACTTTAAAAAACTAAAAATGGGAAATATTTGGCTCCTGACCGAGAACTAATTGTAATGGGGATAAAGTATTATAACTTATTGGTTTTATGTGATTAATATTACCTTGTGTAAAAAACACATGTTGCAAAAATGTAAGGCCCCGTTCCCGGTGCCCTACATTGGCATTGAATTTACTCATAAACACAGTTATAAATATCAGAGTTAATTTAAACTTTCGCGGAAATAATAAAAGTCAACCATTCATTACAAACATTCAATACTTGTCTTTAAAACATAACATATGTACCTTATTAAAACATCATGCCAAATCTTCTTTGGATATCAGTCTCTTCAAATTATGTCATACTAAAAATCAAAACCTGTTTATCTTTCTTTCATACATACATACATTCATACATCTACACTTTCATACTTGCATTCGTTCATACTTTCCTTTCTGAATTTACGGAATTGCCCTTCTTGAGCTGTGTACGGCCAACTATGTATAAATTAACAAGCATCACTTAACTACTCCTAATTATATCATATTTCTAAGTCATTTCCCGTTTTAAACGTTACCTTTCATTATTAATTATTTATTTATTCTTATCATAACCATCATATAAGTCCATATCTATCGTATACATACGTCTACGCTGTTTATCTTTTGTTTATTTTGGAAAACCATTTAAGCGTATAAGTCCTTTCGGCGTGTAAGTGTCTACCAGCGTATAAGTCGTCTAGCGCATAAGTCTCTATAGGGGTGTTCACGAGCCGAGCTGAGCTCGAACCAGAGCTAGCTCGGGCTCGGCTCGAATTTTGATCCAGTTGGCTCGGCTCGAGCTCGAAATCTAAATCAAGCTGAAAACCTGAGCTCGAGTTCGGCTCGGTTTTAAAACGAGCCAGCTCGGTTCGATTCGAATTAGCTCGAAATACAAAAAAATATTGCAATTTTTAAGCTTAATAGCTTAACTTAACATATAATATTTAATTTAATAAACCATATGCAAAAAAGGTTTAGCCAAATAAATAGATGTCCAAATCAAGTCCATATATAAGAGATAAATATATAATAATTAATATATACATATATATACATTACTAATTATATATATATATATATATATATATATATATATATATATATAACCACCGAGCCACGAGCCGAGCCGACGATGGCTCAGGCTCGGCTCGTTTCGAAACCGAGCCGAGCTATTTTTGTTCGAGCTTTTTTCGAGCCGAGCTTTTTTCTAGCGAACTTCGAGTGAACGACGAGATTTTTGAACAACCCTAAGTCTCTATAACGCATAGGTTATACATACACGACATACATATACGCTTATCTACATACACGTCCCATACATAGATATACGTTTATATACATACACGTTACATATATACATATACGTTTATATACATACACGGTACATGCATTGATATACGCTTATATACATACACACTACATACATACATGTTACATACATATACGTGGTATACATATACATATACATATACGGTGTACCCATACATATACGCTGCATACATACATGTTACATATATACATACATGTTATATACATACTTATACGGTCTCTTCTACTTATGTGCTACTTAGACTTACACGACGTATACACTTATACGCCCGTATAAGATCAGTTCAGCTCATTTATTCGTGTTTTTGGGGTTTTTCTTTGATTCAGGCGCTGTCAGCCGCCGTTAACCACCATGGTTGGCCGGATTTTGATCGTTTATAACCCACGTAGCTTTGGGTGTTCAGATTCAAGCTAAGGTGGCCCTTAAGCTCGTTTTTTATTGAATAAACACCCGATTAAAGCTAGATCTAGATTCAAACGGCTCATTCGGCATCCCGGAGCTGCGGTGTCGAGTTCTATAATGTTGGTTCAGCTGGGATAAATGATTTCTACCTAGTTTCATGCAAAACCGACTTCGTTTACCCGTCCTTTTCACGAACCAAACACTACTCGTTTTACCCGAAACGAACCGACTAACCAATTTACTAGCAAGTTCATTACCTTATCAATAAAAGTGACCCGTTCTATCATCCTACAAGTTTTCATGCAAGCCCGTGCACGAAAAGTAAAACTTTTTACAAAAACGTACATTTGAGGCTTATGCTCGAAATCACTCGAATAGACCAAAACCATATCAAACGAACTCGGAATTGAGTGATTCAAGCGGACACAGAACCGTCTCGCCCCGATCTACAAACCCATAAGCTCTTCGTCACCGGAAACCACCTCTACAATTGCCGAAAAACTAAAACAGTTGCCAGAATCTTCTATTTTAGCTGTTACGGTTTTGCTATTAAAAGCCGAACTTCCAACCTCTGATCGAAGATCTAATCTTTGGAAATCTTCATTTATATGCCATGAACACTCAGTTATAATTTGAGACCGATCCGATGGTTAGATCTTCGGGAATCACGTCTTTGTGGGTGGTTTTCTAAAAAACGGGAATTTTGATAAAGAAGGAGTTTGGAGGCTATGATGGTTATAAATGAGATGGTGCCTACATTTAGTGGAAGAGGGTAGGGTTTTATGTTTAACCTTTTATCTAATGACACTTATTCCCCTTCTACTTTAGATAATTACATTTATCTTCAATAGTTTAATTAAACCCAATTCCCATATATACCGACAAAACTTGGGATGTTACAGAAAAACAAATATGAACTTTTTCTCTCATGATTAAAAAACAAACCTGAAACAACCACATAGCTATATGATCACATGATATTACAATGACACTGTCTTTAAAATTTCTAACTTTTTATTATTTTTTTAAAATGTCGGTTATTCGAATCTAGCAGTAAAAATGACTTATATTTGTACATTGGCATCATTCCCAAATTCTTTCTTGAAAATTCCAATGGAACCCGGGCCACAAACATCATGAGACATCAAGACATCAACATTGACCCAAATATTCTCACTTGGGCTCAAATGAGATTTCTCATAACTAAAAATCCATAATTTACTAATAACCAATTCACAAAACCACATCAAACAATTTCAGAAAAATTTATAAAATTACATAAATTCACTTATGATGTTAAGAATCTGCAAAAACCCTAGAGACAGAATATCTATTTGAGACTATATGTAACCTGTTTTGATGATTTGGGTACAAAAACCTGTGAATAGAACCCATGACCCGCTAGTCATAAAGGATGGAATGAATGAGAAGCCAGTATTCACGAATGGAGCAATTTGGTAGCACGAGAGGGAGGAGGGAGCGACGTGAGGCCTCCAATTGTAGGAAAATATATATACATATAGATATCATATATAGAGAGAAGATCAAGAAAAAAGTTCTCCTTAAAGAGAAAATTTAAAAACTCCTAAAGAACTATTTTTAACTAAAAATAAAAAAATATTTTCAGATTTTTGTTTCTTCCATTTTTCTTATATTTTGTTATTATTCATTGAAAAAAATATAAAAATAAAAAAGAAAGTCAATGTAATGCACATATGTATTACTTTGAAATACTGTTGTATTACACATGTGCAATAGTGTGTATTTTTATGTTCAATAGTGTTTGTGTATTGAATATGTGCAGTAGTATTGTATTATATGAAAAAAAAATTAAAAGTCTAGTGCACATGTACATTAGTGTTTTTATTACACATACGTACTAGTGTGTATTTGATGTGTTGGTGAAAGCATGTGTTTATATTGTGTAATCTCGTGTATGTTATTTGTTTATATGTATCGAACATGAGTACTTTGAGTGGTTTTATGTTTACAGGTTCTCGGTGCTTAAAGTAACTAATTTGGAGCACTTAGGATGACAATGAATTGAGTTATAGGAAAAAAAAGAAGCAAACGGGGGAGTTCAGAAGTGATTCATCCACTTTTAAAGTAAAACGAGCATATCTGAGGCTAGAAAATGAGTTACGGAACTTATAACATATGAATTTTGGGTTTCTCTACGAGACGAGTATGAAAATGGAATAAAAATCACCATAAGGCATATGCTTCCAACCGTAGCCTGCGGTCCCACCGTAAGCTACGGCCGTAGCTTACGGCCTGGTCTAACGGGAAATCCGATTTTTCTTGTTTTTCTTCCATATTTAAGCCAGGATAAACCCTAAATCGAATATTATTCCTTTTCAATCACACATGGCCGATTTTGGGGCTATCTTTCACCATCATATCATCTCCTAATCATCATAATCATTCATGCAATCATCATTCCACACCACAATCAAGAGATACAAGATCAAGATGCAAGGCTAAAGATCTCACAACCATCTCCGGGCGTAGGGTTGAGTTTTAATTTTGGATTTTTTGTATTTTAAACCTTAACTTTGGATTTGGGTTTGGTCAATCATTCAGTTGGTCGACTCTTTATAATTGTTTTTGTGCTTAAATGGTTTTTTCGTTATTGAATGCTTAATCTTTTATTACTTAATTTATTTGAGGTCATAAACTATTGTGATTGAGTTCTTATCGTCACTGACTCGTTTATCATTAACCATATCATTAATTTCGTGCAACAAAAACGTAAAACTAATAATCAATTATATCATTATAAAGTTGTGCGAATCGTTTGGATTAAGCTCTGACATTCAGTATAGCCAAATATTTAGTCTTTTGGTTTACTTATCTAAACATTTATTATCTAAACAAAGATACTTACAAATAGGTCTCACTAATTGTCCAACTTACTTCAAAACCTGAAACCCGGAGATTGGTTATTCCCATTATTGTTTTGCGAATCACTTTTAAACCGCTTGACATCGTTTGTCCACCCTAGTATAATTAATTAAAAAGCACTAAACGGAACGAGCACTTTCCACATATTCGTTGTTGATTCGAAACCTTACTTGACGTTGCTAGTAAAGGTAATTTTATAAGTATTTTTGTTTGACCTTTCGACATCGATCCGTATTCAATGTGTGCATTAGTCTCGCATATATACAATAGCGTGTATCAAATATGTGCAATAATGTTGTATTCTATACAATAAGACACTCTTGCATATATGCAATACACACTATTGCACATATAAACTACACCGAGAAGGCATATTTGTTTTACCTTATCAATGTAACATCCTACTTTCGGTTATAATAATAAATGATAATTCGTTTATTCAATAATGTGTCGTGCATCAGTTTAAATAATAAACTATAAGAGGGCGGGCTTGGACTTTAGAAGATGGAATAAGAGATGGAATGGGCCTTATGTCCATGGGCTTAAGGGAGTATAAATATCCCTTAGACCCTAATCCTTTCCATTTTATCCATCTCTACACCATATCCTACACCTTGAAAAACACACACAAACACCATCCGATATCCCGAGCCAAGATCCGAATGTGGAAACCCGAACCCGTTGGTGCTAGAACATTATGACAAACCAAAACAACATCAAGACTAGACTGTGTTTGTAAACCGACTCGTTTAAGGTGTGTTTGTAACGGGATCTTGTTCATTTAGGTTCGAATTCGTTTAGTAATCTTTGATCTGTATGAGTGTGGTAAAAACGAATCAAACGTGATGATTCTTGCTGAAAATCGTTAACGATTGATGGGTTAATTTGTCAAACGAATAACCTATTTATAAATGAAAAAATTGCACCCTTTAAAACATCGTCTCTATTTGCGTGCCAAGAAAGGTGGATCAAGAATACCTCGATAAACGTGCATATAGAGTAGAAGTGTGCCCGTATAAACTTAGGAATATCTGACTCTGAATACCCGTACGAGGTAGGGGTTCTGCCTAAGTTAATATTTTATTATTATAAATGGCTTAGACCATAGTCGAAGGTATTGCCCGAACCTTGATTACAATTAAGCATTATATAACTTTTCTTAAGCAAAGGTTATAGTCAAAATATAGTTTCTTCTTGATTAAGAAACGTAAGCATGAACATATAAAGGGTATAATCAAAATAGTATTTCTTTATTATTAAGAAATATAATATTCAAAGAGTATGGTAAATTAATGTTTCTTTTTGAATAAGAAACTCAGTATAGATGTTTCTTCAGAAGAAACATAGTCTATAATTGGTAAATAAACAAGAGGACTAAAGGTCCAAATGCTTTATATAAACAAATGTTTTTATCAAGGTTAAAGCTATACAAAGCAGACTAAAGGTCTGAAGCTAGATCGATGATCTAGTTATTTATACAAAAGGTTATTCTCGTACTATAGGTCCAAGGTAACAACACAAGAAGCAGAATCAGAAAACAGGAATCAGCATCAGAAACTGATTATAAACAGAAAAGGTGAATACGCCCTAAACCTTTACAAACTCTTTTAGAGTCAGAATGTTTGCATATGATTTACGAATCCTTAAAACTTGTGTTACAATAATAAGAAACGAACACTCTGATTAAGAGTATACATGTGTCTGGATCCATTCATACATGGTGACTCGGCATTTCCCCGAGGCCATGCATATCATCAACATGCCTCTGGAAGTCTACGGGACTGTTCAAATAAATGATATTGTGTATATAATTAATTGTACAAGGTACTTAGGGTAATTTGATCCCAATTTAGTTGGGTGCCTAATGAGTAGTCACAAAGGTATTATTGTTGATTTCACAAAGGTATTGAAAAGAATTTTACAAAGAGTCAGCGTCATTCACCAGCTGTGTGCTGACGTATTTCTAACCATTTTACTGGAAAACAAGAAAGATTAAAACAGAAAAGCAAGATAGGATAGAAGATTGAAGAATTAGTCATTAGATGATCCCTGATGGCTCAGATATTTTATTTCAAAATATTATAAAGAGTTATGTTTTCTAAAGAAATGTATTTGAAATATCAAACGGGTATTTAAACCTGAGTTTTTAATATAACAATATTTTATTTAAGACTTCCGCTGAAAAGAAAATTTTTTATCAAATAAGCTTTATAAAACGTCAAACGGGTATTTTTAACCCGTCATTTCATAAATGAATATTTTATATTAAGAATTCCGCTAAAACAAAACCCGCAACTCTGATATATTTACAAAACAGATACCAACTATTGGTCACACGCCTAGGCCCTAAGTCAAGGAGTGAAAGGTTGGTATCAGATCCATCAATCTTAGCGAATTAGGTATTTAATTATACCTAGGCTTTGATTAAGGATAATTTTTGAAAACTTATTATACAAATATTGATTCAAATAAACTAGATACTTAGTTGAAAAGTATCAAGGAATTATCCAAAGCTGATACGGATAAGATATAAATATAACGAATAAGATAGGAGCGTCCTCCTATCCCTAAATCTAACCTCGCGCAGATGTCCGATTGTCAATCTAGCCAAGGATCATGTCAGCCTCGATTTGGTAAAGGAAAAGGATTTTTGGGAACGTCTTTTCTCCCAATTCCTATATCTAGCGATGAAAGTGCATGCCAAACAAAAATGGATGAAGATGCAGATTCATTGGATTCTGACATTCCGCTAGCTCAGATAATTCCAAATTATGGAGCATGATCAAGTAGATCCAAGAAACCAATAATGTCAAGGGAAAAAGAAGTAATGACTTATCCGGAAGAATATCCTCACGGACAAGAATATTTTAATTTTCTGGCAACTCAAGATCCTTTCTTTGTTTGCACTCAAAATGAAGAAACAATGAAAAAAATGGAGATGGAAGAAAAAGAAATGGAGGCTAGCAAAAATATCAAGAAAGATAGCAAGATTAAGAAATTAGTCATTCGCTGGAAGAAATAGAACCTTAGTAATTGTAGAGAGTATAATTGTAACAAATAATATGCACTCTTTGTAACAAATAATATGCACTCTTGTAACTATAATAAGATGAATAAAAGATATGTTTTGAATTCTTCGAATATTAGACTTATCTTTTAAAATTTTATTGTAGTATGTCAAGAGAAGAAAGTGCAAACTCTCACAACAGTCCTCCCAAGAAAACTGTAAATGAAGAAAACGTTGAAAATAAAGATAATGAAATTCCCGCTCAATATATAGATAGAATTCAAAAGATGATTAAGGAAGCAATGAATACAGTTCTTGATGCAATCAAGGACATTTCTACAAGTCAAAGTCAACCAAAATCTAACAAGAGAAGTAGAAGTAAGTTTGTTCGTTCAAATTAAGAAGAAGCTCATGATAGATCTGCATCTAATAATAATTCAAGAAACAAGAAACGAAAGAAACGAGAGATCCAAAAAAGATGTAACTTTAAGAACTTATAAGTTTACAATCCTAAAGAATTTCATGGAGACTCGGATGGTATAGCCGCAATGAGATGGCTAGAAGAACAAGAATCAATCGTCACCATAAGCAAATGCACCGGTGAGGAAGCTATCCAATATTCTTCACAAATGTTCAAGGGAGAAGCTCTTAAATGGTGGAACACCCTGATTCAAAATAAGGGTCGAGAAATAATGTATAATTTAAGTTGGGAAACATTCAAAGGTCTTATATTAAAGATTTTTTTCCCAACTCATGAAATGGATCGAATTCAAACTGAGTTATGGAATCACAAGGTTATTGGCATAAATCTTAGGGAATATAACACTAAATTCCTAGAATACTGCCGACTGGTTCCACATTTAGTAACTCTAGAATATAATAAAGTAACTCGTTACATATATGGACTACCAAGAGAAATAAGAGACATGGTACAATCCAATATGCCAGAAACAGTTGATTCAGCTATGGAATTGGCTAGATACTTAATCAACAGTATGATAAGGAATCAAGAAAAAGAAACGAAGAAAGACAAAGAAACTAAGAAATCAAAAGATTCCGAGAATTTAGAGAAAGAAGAAAGTACTCACAAGACAGCATGTAAGACTTGTGGAAGAAAACATATTGGAAAGTGTCGACTAGAAAATACAAACAATTGTGCACATTGCAAGAGAGCAGGACAGACAATAGAAGAATGTCGTAAGAAGCTAGGAGCATGTTTTACATGTGGAGAAACGGGTCACTTTAAGACTGAATGCCCAAAAAGAAAAGCTAATCAAGACTAATCAATGACAAGATCACATCAAAGAATTGTCAGATAGATTAGCTAACTTTTGTATATTAATTGTAACTCGTTCTTAAACGAGAAGTTTTGTAATCAAAGAAGGGTATTTAATTCCCTAAGTTATAAATGAAATATTAGCATATAGATCGTGTTAATACACAAGAATGCTTATATTCGTTACCTCTAAAGAACAATCAAGAGGTTCAAATATTGAAAAGTTCATCCGAAACTTAGAACAAAAAAAAACGTTGAGAAAATTTATCTTCTAGGAGGATGATATACCAAACGGTAGAAAATATTTAAATATACAAGGGCAGTATTTTATCAAAAGGAATTCATTCAAGAAATACAATTGATGGAATATTATACTACCTACCCGATAGGTGGACCAAAATTCAAAGAAAAAGAGTTCGAAGATATTCAAGAAATACAATCGCTAAGTATAGCAAATGTGATTAAAGTCAAAGTACAGGAATACTGTTAGAATATAGAGAACACCATTGATCAGGATCAAGGAATGGAATAGATTCGATAGACTGAATCTAAACAACTTAAGTGAATAGATTCAACAGACTGAATCCAAACAGCAATGTAGTTAACATCAGAAAATGTTAAGAATACAGAACAGTGAGATAAATAGTTAAACACAACTGATCACTGTGTTTATCAATTTATGATTACTAATGATATTCTGAACTATTAACTGAGTGCATCATTCAAAGATGTAAGTTAACTAGAAAATAGAAACCTCAGCAGTTCTGCATTTATATTATAACAAAAAGAACCAGATTAGATAGGATCTAATCATCAACCAAGTCGTAAGAACTGTTCACACTTCAAACAACGAATCTCGAGGATGAGATTCATTTCAAGGTGGGGAGGATGTAAAATCCCCAAAATTTTGGTACAAATTTAACAAAATAATAAAGTTAAAAGATCAAAAAAAAAATAATCTCAAGATAAATCATGGGAAAATATTAATTAAGGAAATATAAGAAAAATAAGAAAATAAAAATATTTCCTAAGTTAATTCTTTCCATATGAAAGAAATAAGAAAAAATCATCCCACATGGAAGGATGTAAGAAATTGGAAGCATTCCACTTGGATATAAATAAGGAAAATGGAATTCATCCCATATGGAAAGTGGTAAAGAAATTGAAGCTCTTTATAAGGAAGAGATTTTCCGTAGTTTTATTCTTTTATGCCAAGCATAGACCTAGTGGTCCTAGCGGAGGGTGCGCAGCACTCGACGCGCATGGGCTCGGGCGAGGATGAGGACGAGGATGATGGCAAAGGCGAAGGCGACGACGACGGCGAAGGACGTTGGGCGCAATGTGGCGCACTTTGCACTTCGCACGCTCGCATCACCGCGAGCCGCTTTGAGAGCCGCCTTAGTATTTTTGGACAACAAGAGTTAGACACAGATGTGACAAGGGACACGCGATGGGTCCAAGAACACGGCCATCGCGTATCGCAATGGTCCGTGATGACTCAGGGACACGTGTCACGTCCGGGGCAGACGTGTCAGGCCACATGGCGACACGTGGCAGATGTGTCAGGCCACGTGGCGTGATCTCAGGAAAGAGGGCGTCGCGATACGCGACACCGTTAAAGAAGAGCCCATTGCGTATCGCGATGGGACTCATATTCAGCTATAAAAGGGGAGGCTACGGCTCATTCTCCCTCCCACCTTTTCACTCTCTCTCTAGAATTACACACTCTCTCTACCTCGTTTTACATTACAAGCACCGTTTTGCGTGCCACCGACCGACAATCATCACCTCGTAAACCGTGCCAATACCCGACGTTTCCACGAAGTGCGTGCAACGAAAAAATAACCTGACATTCTACCTCGAAGTACGTGCACGGCCCGGCGACACCTGAAACTTAGGAATGCCTCGATAAACATGCATATAGAGTAGAAGTGCTGCCCGTATAAACTTAGGAATATCTTGCTCCGAATACCCGTGCGAAGTTGAGGTTCTGCCCAAGTTATTATTTAATTATTATAAATGGCTTAGACCATAGTTGGAGGTATAACCCGAACCTTGATTACAATTAAGTATTGTATAACTTTTCTTAAGCAAAGGTTATAGTCAAAATATAGTTTTTATTGATTAAGAAACGTAAGCATGAACATATAAAGGGTATAATCAAAATAGTATTTCTTTATTATTAAGAAATATAATATTCAAAGAGTATAGTAAACTAGTGTTTCTTCTTGAAGAAGAAACTCAGTATAGACGTTTCTTCATGAAGAAGAAACGTAGTCTATAATTGGTAAATAAACAAGAGGACTAAAGGTCCAACTGCTTTATATAAACAAATGTTTTTATCAAGGTTAAAGCTATACAAAGCAGAATAAATGTCTGAAGCTAGATCGGTGATCTAGTTATTTATACAAAAGGTTATTCTCGTACTATAGGTCCGAGGTAACAACACAAGAAGCAGAATCAGAAAACAGGAATCAGTATCAGAAACTGATTATAAACAAATAGGTGAATACGCCCTAAAGCTTTACAAACTCTTTTAGAGTCAGAATGTTTGCATATGATTTACGAATCCTTAAAACTTGTGTTACAATAATAAGAAAAGAACACTCTGATTAAGAGTATACATGTTTCTGGATCCATTCATACATGGTGACTCGGCATTTCCCGGAGGCCATGCATATCATTAACATGCCTCTGGAAGTATACGGGACTGTTCAGAGAAATGATATTGTGTATATAATTAATTGTACAAGGTACTTAGGGTAATTTGATCCCAGTTTAGTTGGGTGCCTAATGAGTAATCACAAATGTATTATTGTTGATTTCACAAAGGTATTGAAAAGAATTTTACAAAGAGTCAGCGTCATTCACCAGCTATGTGCAGACGTATTTCTAACCATTTTACAGGAAAACAAGAAAGATTAAAACAGACAAGCAAGATATGATAGAAGATTGAAGAATTAGTCATTAGATGCTATCTGATGGCTCAGATATTTTATTTCAAAATATTATAAAGAGTTATGTTTTCTAAAGAAATGTATTTGAAATATCAAACAGGTATTTAAACCCGAGTTTTTAATATAATAATATTTTATTCAAGACTTCCGCTGAAAAGAAAATATTTTATCAAATAAGCTTTT